>NW_018392823.1:2357-8376 GCF_900095145.1 Mus pahari | reverse complement strand
CTCCTTTCTTTCTTTCTTTCTTTCTTTCTTTCTTTCTTTCTTTCTTTCTTTCTTTCTTTCATTCTTTCTTTCTTTCTTTTTTCTCTCCCTCTTCCTTGAATTCAGTAATGAATATATTTAATAAAACTTCTTAACCTCATATTATATAATATGTAATTTAAAATACAAAACAACAAAAATCCAATATATATGTCAAGAATTCATACCCAGGATTAGGTGGATCAAACGCCATGTCTATTTCTACCATTACAGGACCTGTCACATTGATTTCCATAGTTGCTGAACCACTTTATATTCCAACCAGCAGTGCATAAATGCTTCTATTTTTTTTTACCCTAAACTGCATTTATTGTTGTTTAATTTTGATGTAAATTTTTATTCATTCTTTGTAAATTTTTTAGATGCATGCAGTATATTTTGATCATATTCAACTCCTACTCCTCTGAAATACTCCAGTATCTATCATCTATTCCCATCATCTCTCCTAAACTTTATGCTTCCTTTGAAAAATCTTCTCATTGTCCATTGAATTAAATTGTCCTGTCTGTATATGGTTTGATATAAAGTTATACATGGGAGCATAATAGCTCTATCAGAGACAATACTTAAAATAAAAATAAATTTTGTCTCTCCTAGTATATAGATTGGACATGTACCCACGAATGGTATAGCTGGGTCACATGGTAGATCGTTTGGTTTGGTGATTGTATATGGGATGAATCCCAAGATGGGAAAGACTCTGGATGGCCTTTCCTTCAGTCTCTGCCTCACACTTTATCTTCATATTTCCTCCTACTTTTTGTTCCCTTTCTAAGAAGCACTGAAGCATCCACACTGGTCTTCCTTGTTCTTGGACTTCATAGGACCTGTGAATTGAATTTTGGGTATTCTGAACTTTGGGGCTAATATCCACTTGTCAGTGAATGTGTACTGTGTGCATTCTTTTGTAACTGAGTTACCTCACTCAGGATGGTATTTTCAAGTTCCTTTCATTTCCCTGCAAATTTCATGAAGTTATTAGTTATTATTTTAATTGCTGATTAGTATTCAATTGTGTAAAAATACCCCCTTTTCTGCATCCATTCCTTTGTTGAGGGAAATCTGGGTTCTTCCCAGCTCCTGGTTTTGTTGATTCTTTGTATATTTTTTTTGTTTCTACTTGGTTGATTTCAAATCTTAGTTTGATTATGTCCTGCCATCTACTTTTCTTGGATGAATTTGCTTCTTTTTGTTCTAGAGCTTTCAGGTTTGTGGTCAAGCTGCTAGAGTATGCTCTCTACAGTTTCTTTTTGAAGGCACTCAGAGCTGAGTTTTCCTATTAGCGCTGCTTTCATTGTGTCCCATAAATTTGCTTATGTTGTGCCTTCACATTCATTAAACTCTAAAAAGCCTTCAATTTCTTCCTTGACCAAGTTATCCTTGAATAGGGTGTTGTTCAGCTTCCATGTGTATGTGGGCTTTTTGTTGTTTTTGTTACTATTGAAGACCAAACCTAGCCTGTGGTGATCTGAAAGGATGTATGGCACCTTTTCATTCTTCTTTTATCTGTTGAGGCCTGTTTTGTGACCAAGTATATGATGAGTTTCAGAGGTATCATGTGGTGCTGAGAAGGGAATATATTCTTTTGTTTTAGAATGAAATATTCTATAGATATCTGTTCAATCCATTTGGTCCATAACTTCTGTTAGTTTCACTGTGTCTCTGTTTAGTTTTTGTTTTCATGATCTGTCCATTGCTTAGAATGTGGTCTTGAAGTCTCCCACAATCATTTTGTGAGGTGCAATGTGTGCTTTGAGCTTTAGAAAAGTATCTTTTATAAATGTGTATGCCCTTGCACTTGCAGAATAGATGTTCAGAATTTAGTGTTCTTCCTGATACATTTTTCCTTTGATGAGTATGAAGTGTCCTTCCTTATCCTTTTTGATAACTTTTGATTAAATGATGACTTTATTTGATATTAGAATGGCTACTTGAGCTTGTTTCTTGAAACCACTTGTTTGGAAAATTCTTTTCCAGCCCTTTACTCTGAGGTAGTTTCTGTCTTTGACACTGAGGTGCATTTCCTGTATGCACAAAATGTTGGGTCCCGTTTACTTATCCAGTCTGTTAGTCTATGTCTTTTTACTGGTGATTTGAGTCCCCAATTGATGTTAAGAGATATGAAGTAATAGTGATTGTTGCTTCTTGTTATTTTTGATGTTAATTTGTATTTGTGTAGCTATCTTCTTTTGGGTTGATTGAAAGAGGTTTCCTTCCTTGCTTTTTCCAGGGTCTATCTTTCCTCCTTGTGTTGGCCTTTTCCTTCTATTATTCTTTGTAGGGCTGGATTTATGGAAAGATTTTGCATAAATTTGGTTTTGTCATGGAATATCTTGGTTTGTCCATCTATATTAATTGAGACTTTTTCTGGGTATAATAGCCTGGTCTGGCATTTTTGTTTTCTTAGCATCACTGTTACATCTGTTCAGGATCTTCTAATTTTCATTGTCTCTGGTGAGAAGTCTTGTGTAATTCTGATAGGTCGTAATTCATATGTTACTTGACCTTTTTCCCTTACTGCTTTTAATATTCTTTCTTTCTTTTTTTGTGCATTTGGTGTTTTGAATATTACGTGATGGGATGAATTTATTTTCTGGCCCAATCTACTGGATTTCTGTGGTCTTCATCTCTTTCTTTTGTTAGGGAAGTTTTCTACTATAATTTTGATGAAGATAATTTTTACACTTTATGTTAGGAATCTTCACTCTCTTCAATATCTATTGTACTTAAGTTTGGTCTTCTCGTTGTATCCTGTATTTCCTGGATCTTTTCTGTAAAGAGCTTTTTGCATTTTCATTTTCTTTGACTGTTGTGTCAATGTATTCTATGGTATCTTCTGAACCTGAGATTCTCTCTTCTATCTCTTGTGTTCTGTTGGTGATGCTTGCATGTATGACTCTTGATCTCTTTTTTAGACTTTCTACCTTCAGGGTTGTCTCCCTTTGTGATTTCTTTATTGTTTCTATTTCCTTTTTTAGATTCTGGATGGTTTTGTTCAATTCCTTCACCTGATTGTGTTTTCCTGTTTTTCTTTAAGGGATTTTTGTGTTTCCTCTTTAAGGGCTTCTCCCCATTTATCTGTGTTCCCCTGTATTACTTTAAAGAAGTTATTTATGTCTCTCTTAAATTCCTCTATCATCATCATTATCATCATCATCATCATCATCATCATCATCATCATCATCATGAGATGTGACTTTAAATCAGAGTCTTGCTGTTCTGGTGTTTTGGAGTATCCAGGGATCACTGTCTTGAGAGAGTTGGGTTCTGATAATGCCAAGTAGCCTTGGTTTCTATTGCTTATGTTTTTGCCCTTGCCTCTTGCCATCTGGTTATCTATGGTGTTAGTTGGTCTTGCTGTCTATGATGGTGGCTTGTCCTTCCAGCAAGTCTGTGTGTCAGTACTTCTGAGAGACCAGATCTCTCTGGGAAGAATTTGGGTATGGAGAGATGTGATAAAGGGTCAGCTGTGGGATGCTGTTGGAAAGTGGAAGTATCTTCTTCCAGGCTGCTCCTCTGTTACTGTGTTCTGAGGGTTCCAGGCATGTCCCTTTGAGCAGAAGTTGTTGTCTAACTTGTGCTCACTTGTTTGTCTGCACTCCTGGTAGACCAGCTCTCTTGGAGGTATTTGGGTGTGGAGCACTATGGCACAGCATCATCTCCTGGCTACTTTGTCTTTACATTCAGGTTCAGAACCATCACAGACAAGAGAGTTATGGTTCTGGACCTGGGATAGTACCATGGCAATAAAAGTTCCAAAGAAACAGCAAGAAATCTTCAGAGGAAGTTAGCATGAAAAGTTGATTAATGTCAAGAAGGATGCAGATATGATACTTTCTGATTAATGCTTTTACTCCAGAGAGATAGAAAAACAAAGTCATTGGAGAGCTGTTGAAGATGTTGGTTGACAACTGAGGCTTGTCAAGTCAGTCCACTGAGAGGAGAGTGGACAGTGGTCAAGTGCAGCAGGGCAGTACTCACTCTAAAGCCACCTGTGAGGTCCAGGCAGAGGTTCTTCATCACAGCTCTGTTTTGCTTCTAGACATCTCCACCATGTTTTCAGCTGTCTCAGGAGTGTCCTGCAGTGCCCTCTGGAGAACCAATTTGATGGTCTGTTGCTGCAACCGATGCCTGAAGGAGCCCACGAAGAAGTAAATGATGGGGTTGGCACAGCTGTTAACAACAGTCAGGACAATTGATGTCAGATAAAGACTATAAGCGACTTCACTGTAACTATTCTTAATCCAGAAAATTAGGAACCAGTAGAAGCCACAGGGAAGGCCGCAGATGAGAAAAACCAAAAGTGTCAGCATGATGGTCACATACAATCTGGTAAGCTTCATCCGCCCAGTGCCACAGAACAACCTGGCCAGCAGAGCAAGGCTGGACAGACAGAGGACCACAAGCAAAAACATCAGGTATGCAGCAGTAAAGAAGTTCGATGCCATACACCAATTGTCAATTACATAGATGGTATGAAATATACCGCAGAAATAACAATCCAGAATGCCGATCAACAGGCACAGGACCCAGATCACAGCACACATGACAGTTGATGTGTGTTCTGGGCGGTGGCAGTGATACCAGATGGGGCACAGAACAGACAGGCAGCGCTCAGTGCTGATAGCACTGAGTATGCTCAGGCCTGCGATGTAGAGAACCACCAAGAAGGTGATAAGGCAATTGTGAAAGATACTGTTGTGGGAGGAAAACTTGAGAACTCTGTTTGTGGAAGCTATGATTTGAAAGAGGAGGAAGAGGAAGTCAGCCAGGGCCAAGTTTAGGATGTAGACTGTGAAGGTATTCCTGCACAAGCAGAAGACCAGGAGCCAGAACACAATGGCGTTTCCTGTCAGCCCGACCAGTCCTAAGATGATGATGATCAAATTTGAGATCAGGATTCGGATGTCTATACTTCCAGGGATGGTTTTGTCCATTGGATTTGTTGTTGTGAGTGCTGTTGCAGAGGCTGAGGTGTTTAGGGCCAGAAACTCTGCACCAGTGCTGCTGGGAACACAAAGAAGAAATGAGACCTTCTTTATGAACACATCTTTTGTTTTCTTTTTCTTTCTTTTTTGTTGTCATTTTAATTTTTTCTATTGGATATTTTCTTTATTTAAATTTCAAATGTTATCCCCTTTCCTGCTTTTCTCCCCTCCCTAAAACCTCCATCCCCTCCTCCCTCCCCCTGATTCTATGAGGGTTTTCCTCCAGCCACACACACACTCCTAACTCTCTGACCTCAATTCCCCACACTGGGGCATCTATTGAGCCTTCATAGGTTCTAGGAACTCTTCTTCCATTGATGCATGATGTGGCCATACTCTGCCTCATATGCAGCTAGAGCCATGTGTACTTCTTTGTTGATGGCTTAGTCCCTGTTAGTTCTGGGGCTGGGGGTGTCTTATTGGTTGATATTGTTTTTCTTCCTATGGCATTGCAAACCCCTTCAACTCCCTCAGTCCTTTCTGTAACTCCTTTATTAGGAACTCTGTGCTCAGTCTAATTGTTGGTTGTTAACATCTGCCTCTGTATTTGTAAGGCTCCAGCAGGGCCTCTCAGGAGACAGCTGTATCAGGATTCTCTCAGCATGCAGTTCTTTGCATCGACAATAGTGTCTTGGATTGATAAACGTATATGGGATGAATCCCCAGGTTGGAAATCTGTAGGTCACCTCTCTTTTACTCTCTGCTCTACACTTTATCTCCATATTTGGTCCTGTGAGTATTTTGTTCTCCTTTTTGTTATTAGATATTTTCTTTATATACATTACAAGTGCTGTCCAGGAAGTTCTCTATACCCTCCCCCCGGCCCTGCTCCCCTACCCATCGACTCCCATTTCATGACCCTGGCATTCCCCTGTACTGGGGCTAATATAGTTTGCAAGACCAAGGGGCCTCTCTTGCCAATGATGTCTGATTAGGCCATCTTCTGCTACATATGCAGCTAGAGACACGAGCTTTGGGGGTACTGGTTAGTT
>NW_018392823.1:0-1871 GCF_900095145.1 Mus pahari | reverse complement strand
ATGATATCCTCCAGATACATCCATTTGCTCAAGAATTTCATACATTCATTGTTTTTAATAGTTGAGTAGTACTCCATTGTGTATATATACCACATTCTCTGTATCCATTCCTCTGTTGAGGGACATCTAGGTTCTTTCGAGCTTCTGGCTATTATAAATAAGGCTCCTATGAACATAGTGGAGCATGTGTGCTTATTACCAGTTGGAATATCTTCTGGGTATATGCCCAGGAGATGTATTGCTGGGTCTGCGGGTAGTACTACATCCAATTATCTGAGGAACCGTAAGAATGATTTCCATATTGGTTATAAAAGCTTACAATCCCACCAGCAGTGGAGGAGTGTTCCTCTTTCTCCACATCCTTGCCAGCATCTGCTGTCGCCTGAATTTTTGATATAAGCCATTCTGACTTGTGTGAGATGGAATCTCAAGGTTGTTTTCACCCACATGTTGTTCTTCCTTCATGTGGTCTTTGAATTTTTTCTGGTTATTTGCAGCTTTGGGGCTTGTATCCACTTATCAGTGAATGCATATCATGTATGCTCTTTTGTTTTTGGGTTACCTCACTCAGGATGAGGTACTATCTACTTCTATCCATTTGCCTAAGAATTACATGAATTGATCATATTTTGTGAATTTTCTTTTCGTTACTTATTATAATTTTCTTTATTTACATTTCAAATGCTATCCCAAAAGTTCCCTATATGCTCCCCCTGCCCCTGCTCCCCTACCCACCCACTCCCACTACTTGGCCCTGGCCTTCCCCTGTGCTGGGTCATATAAAGTTTACAAGACCAAGTGTCCTCTCTTCCCAATGATTGCTGATTAGGCCATCTTCTGCTACATAAAAATAATAAAAGAAGAGGTTATGGATTTTCTCGAGGGTGACATGGGAGGAGTTGGAGTGGGGAGAGGAAGGGTAGATATGTACATATAGTACTCATGTATTAAATTATCAAAAATTAAATAACTCAATTCTTTACATATACAAATAAATTGAAATGATTTCTTTTCTCTTACAAGATCATAATAGAGTAAACCAAGAAACTGATAGCAAAGAAACTATGAAAACTTAAAAATATATGGAGATAGAAACTTATCTTGGATGAAGAAACTAGGAAGGAAATAAAATATAACATTTTCATATGGTCACCCCTAAAACATACATACATGTTGTTGTGGTAACTCTCCATCCCAAATAAGCCCTGGCAAGGAAACACGACTCAATTCATATGAATAAATGCTGTNTGCAGAGACTGGGTATATCTACTGCTCCACTACCATCTTCCACATCAATGAGACCCCTGAGAATTTGCAGTTTCTTCATGCCATATGCTTCTGCGCAGATTTTCTTCTTCTTGCTCCTCTGCACCCTCTCCTTCTTCCACCTTCTGNTCCACCTTCCCTTTTATCTGCCCAATCATCAGCTCCCCTTATTTTACAAATTAAAATGGGAAGCAGGTTTACAGGAAATCATCTGAGTGCTGACTCATTGCTTATTCCCAGACACTCACAGATGAATGGAATTACCTTCAAATATAATTAGGCCCAGGGCTATCCACAACAACATGTAACATTACGCAGACAAAACAGGTTGTAGTTAGGAATATATATGCATATATATATCCTATGTATGTATATATAGGATATGTATGTATATATCCTATATACATAGATACATATATGCATGAAATATCAATAAGGGAATAAAGAGAAAGGTGGGAAGAGATATGTGGGAGGGTTTGGAGAGAGAAAATGGAAGGAAGAAATGTAATGAAATCATAATCTCAAATATAAAATAATATTTGAAAAATAAATGACAAAACATGCTACTTTGAAAAGAAATTCTAGAATAATATGAAAATCAAAAC
>NW_018392822.1:8343-10669 GCF_900095145.1 Mus pahari | reverse complement strand
AGCAGGGAAAGGACAAACGAACCCAAAGAGGAAGCAGGACACTTGGTCAGAGAGCCCGCATCTGCACTGCTGGCCAGCAGGGCTGGGACTCTGCAGTGTTACCCTATAGGGCATCCTAAAGCAGGCCATGCCCTGCTACAGAGAGCGCTGAGGGGATTGGCCAGGGAAATGGGTGACAATGGTTGGCTCCTGAACTCATGCGTTTCCCTCCCATGGGGACAAGGAAGTGTGTCCCCAATTCTAGGAACCCCAGGAGAGCTCAAGAACTGTTGGATCCAATGCAATTATGCGTAACAGTCTTTTTTATCATTATGAGTCAGACTCAGATTGCAAACCTTCCCACTATGTAGGACAGGGGTGCAACCCTGAGCCTAGAAGGTGTGGTACTTATAGGAAGCATAGTTTGAGATTCTTTGGAATTTAGGGTGAATGGGGAGGTGACAAGGCAAATCATTTTTCAAACACAATGCCTGTTTATTCCTGCAGCAGGGTGGAATCGTTGCTGGGAGGGGAACACTTCTGACCTAAGGAGTACCTTTATGGTGCTTCTCAGGAACTAGTGTGTGTTTTATGGTTGCTTATACCTGTCTGCGATGTGTGATTACCTCCCTTTTATGATCCAAATGTGGTACGTGAATCTTGGACCCAAATGTTTCCAAGGATGTTTGGCTTTTGGGTTTCTCTTCCAAGGACAGGAGCCAGCTGCACCTGGGAAGTGCTTAGCCATTTATCAGAGAAAGTGCCAGACTCAGTGACAGGGAGGTGCCCATTTGTCCACTCAAGCTGGCTCCATTTGCCCCTTTCACCCACTCCCAGGCCAAGCAGAGAGATCCAGTGGCCAGAGAGAGTGCTGGGAGCTGGTGCCATCCAGGCAGTTTCCAGATGTGTCTCCAATTTGGGGCATGGATAGGGGCAGCAAGGTCCACTGTGTCTCTATGCTCATTGTCTGACTACAGATATGCAGAGAGGCTTTGTTCCAATGGGGGAACCAGGGTCCTTTGGTAGAATTCAGCCTTAGTGCAGGGCAGGCAGGGGCAAGCTGGGTTTCAGCCTCCCCAGCATGACCTCAGCAGCCTTCTATAAAAGTCAAGTCATTTTAGGTGGCCTGAGCAGCATGCTGCTCAGCCAGTGGAACAGAGGAAGTAGGACCATCTTTCTCCTCCTCACTGCTGCTGGTATCTGTCTGCTGTAGGGGGTGGGTAGGGCAGGGAGCAGGGATGAATGGGCTTACCCCAGCCATCTTCTGCCACCACCAGCTGCAGAACCCTGNAGGCCAGAACGCTGCCCTGTGGGATGCTCACCATTTTCTCTNTGTCCACANGACTCNGTCCCTGGACCTGTGAGGGAGGCAGGGAGAAAAGGACAGCAGCTATCTCTCCAACCTCCAGAAGCTTCAGCTTTGAAGGCAGATAGGAAAATACCAGGGTCTTGATGACAAGATTCCTGGAGGGCGGGCTTCATAGGTAGGTGAAGGTGAGGTCAGACAGACCCCTACGCGCAGCAAGGACACAAACTACGCTTGCATAAATGGTGTTTCTAGAAAACAACCTAAGACACTCAGAACTCAAACAATGGACCTGGTTTGGTCAAGTTCTAAGAAATCACACAATGGAGACACTAGTGTGCTCCATCCGATTAAATATGTTACACTCCTTTTTGAACACTCACTTGGAAAATGCTGAGGTGAAGGCATTGGGGTATGGCTGGTCTATCTATACCCCACACGGCCACGAAGCCCCTTTCACCTATTTTCCACTTGACAACCAAGGCTTGAAGAAGTAAAGGCAAGGAGGGAGTTGGCCCTGGAAGCCAGACTTTTATGATGTTTGTCCATTGTCACAGACTTCTGCCTTCTCTCTCAGGAAAGAACTATTTAAAGCACCATAATAAAACTACATTTCCATCAGGTAACATGATTATCCTGGATACAGGTCACCCCCTGCGGCAAGATGTGGCCTCAAAGCCAAGTTCTGGNTGAGGGGACACAGAAAGAGTTGTGTGTGTAAGTTTGGGGGTGCGGTGCAGCTCCCTCTTCCCCGTTCTGTTGTGTGGTGTGCGATGTATAAGNTAACTAGATACCATAACCATGTTGACACATGAGGTAAAAGTCACACATTGGATGACAGAATGGAAAAACAGAAAGACGAGATCACTAAAGACTGTGTGGTCTACCAAGGGCGCTTTTTGGCTCCTGTCTGGACTTTTGTGAAAGGGCAAAATGCTTTTCTTCTTTTTGGTCAATATTGTTTTTTAATTTTCCCTCACTTGCCAGTAAAGAATTGGAGGTCTTGGTATTTCTGGGATTCTGGGTTGTGGCACAAAGTGC
>NW_018392822.1:5560-6671 GCF_900095145.1 Mus pahari | reverse complement strand
GTGGCTCTGAAGGATGGCATCTTGCAGGGTCTCCACAGCCTCAGTTACCACACATAGACTCTCCCTCTCTTCCAGCTCTAGCTCCTGGAGGAAGGAGGGCCTAGGTGACCTCAGTTTCCTGGAAGGCACAGAAAGCAGAGATGAGCTGGGAGGGGTATCTGCCCAGCTGGGGAGTCCCTCCTGGCTTGGTGCTCTCTGCACTGAGCTCAGCAGCTTGGGAGAAACGATGTGTTACCCTGTGTGGGGGTGAAAGTTCTGCTTCTATAGAGTGAGTGGCAGTCAACTGAAAAGGGGGAAACTGAGGAAAGCCAGGAACAGTCATCTTTAAGGTTTCAGATATCCAAACATAGACACAAATGAGAATTAAACATTGGGGAGATAATATTAAAATGTTTTAAAGGGCCCAAATTGCTAACTTGGAAAGCCTGGCAGCAATGGAGTATCCACAGCTTCAGGCAGGTGTCTCCAGTTTGCTGCAGTTGCCACCACTCCCTGTTGTCACACACTTCTATACTTTAGGTTCCTTTCCTGGCCCTGGTTGCTTCTGGCCTGTAACCTCTGAGTCTGCATGTGGGCCCAGGGCTCACTCTCATGTGTCTACTTTCTCTTGTTCCTCCCAGAGTGGAAGACTGGTGGCATCCTTGGCTTTCCCCTCATACTCGGACTAACTGTGGCCATCGTCCCACATCTGGGAGTTCAGCTGCCCACAAACCTCCCTGGGCTCTTGAAAGACCCCCGAAGGGAGCCCCCTGCTACAGTCTCGGGGAGGATGCGCACCAAGTAGGATGCTGAGACCTACTTGCTGTAAACACATGAGGAAGTTTATTGAAGACAGGACAAGACAAAAGCTCAGGCCAGCATGCTGCGGTCAAAACTCATATGCCACGCAGGGGTAGAGGAGTTAGACCCCGACCTGAATTTTTACAGAGCTTATAAAGGAGAAAACCACAAATCAGGGGGAGAAAAGGGGAGGGAAAAGGGGAATTCTAAAACCATAGACTGCCCACACAGTTAGGTCAAATGCTAGTCAAGTGTAACACTAGGCAACACACCCAGGGCTTTTTGACATTGTGGTTAGGGTGGTGACATTCCACAGGGGCGTTGGATCATT
>NW_018392822.1:0-4350 GCF_900095145.1 Mus pahari | reverse complement strand
TGGGGGCCATGCTCCTGCTAGCCTCACCCAGGGGTTTCTGGGAACCAGGGCAGTGGCCTGTTCAGTGTCTCAGCACATTCATATGCCTCCCTCGGGAGTCCCACTTCACTCCCCAGGAGCCTCTCAGAAGATACCTGGGTCAGGGCAGCCAGGCTCCATCACATCGAGGAGGGAGAAGTCTGTGGGGATGANGGGTGTGTCCCAAGGCCAGAGGTACTGTTTGTGCTTCTTCCTCACCAGGCAGAAAGGGCACAGGCGCTGTGAGCTGTTGAGGTTGTCCACAGGCACCAGCTCACCCTTCCTGCCCAACTCTCTCACCAGGCTCTTCGTGCTCCTCAAGAATAAGGAAGACATGCTCCCTGAGAGACAAGGAACAATATTCAGGGCTGGATACGGGAGGCCTTGTTGATAGCTACAAACTGGTCGGGAAAGAGACACAGGAAGTGGGAGCCCAGGCTGACTACCTGAGTCACACTGATCATCCCAGAGCTAGGTTCCAAATTTGGTCTTAGAGTGGAAGCCACGGCTGGCCAAAACCACTGCTCAGGTTCCCCTGCTGTACAATAGTGGACTCAGAGAAACTCAGGGCCACAAGACGCAATTCTCTGGGTTACACGGCTCTTCCTTTGGGAATACAACTGAATCCCTCTGTGCCACATAATGCGGTAGTTTAGTCACATTTAGAAAATGCTGCCTCAATCTATCTCTGCAAGGACTCAGTTAATAACTGTGAAGACCTTCCGCACTGGCCTAGATGCATACAGGACAGCTCTACAGTCTGGTCCCTCTTTCGTTCCCAAAGGCATTGGGGACACAGGTGTGGTCTTCAGAGGGAGGAGTTGGGTTGAGAAAGGAGCAGGAATTCTACTTGCCTTTCCTGTTAGTGTACACATTCCTATGTGGAAGGATTTAGGGTGAGACCCCAGATTCCTGTCATCTCCAGCGGTGTTGTATCATGTCTTTCTTGAGGTCGAAGCCAGGACTGCCCTGAAGTGGGCTCTGGGATTCACCTGTTGTTTTTGTGCATGCAGGTCAGGGCATTGATTCTGGTATTAACCTGAGACTGTGGGTGGGGTGGGGTGGGGTGGGAGAAAACAAACTAAGGCAGGTGGGAACTGGTCTAGGGGTTACTGGAGGGCTGGAGAAGAGGGCCTGGTACACAGTCCTCGTGATGGCCGGAGGTGCTGGCTCCATCTCTCTCTAGGGTAATTCCTAGGTCCCACAGTCACTTTGAGAGATTCAGAAAAATGTCTGAATTTTTTTAAAACAGGAAGAAGTGAAATTAAACCTTTTAAGTCTGTCATAATACAAAAACAAGATAATATATGTTTTTATCCTAGCAGTACTAAATGGTAATTTTTAATATTTCTGTGGTAGCAGGGTTTCAACAAACAGAAAGCACCTGGGTCCTCCAGCATCACCCTCCTGGGACCTAGAAGAGAGAGGAAGAGAGGAATCTGGGCCCTCGAGTAGAGCAATGGCAACACTCCGTAGGGCACAGGAAGGCTCACACTAAGGGTTGCCGGTCAGCCCAAGTCAGGGATGCAGCAGAAAGGGGAGGCAGGCTGAACCTGTATCCAGAGCACCCAGAACAGCAGCTCAAGGACTAACCTGAGGCCTTAGGACATGAGCCTCAGCTTCGCAACTCGGCTTAGCAATTGGTGGGTGCCACCCGGCTGACTTAGTGGATGCCAAGGCCACTGCTCCTATGCATGGCGGCTCCGGCCACGTGGGTCTCCTTACAATCCTCCCTTTGAGCGACAGGATTCCAGCTCTGCCCCTACTCTATCTACAAAGCCCTTTTCTGGCCACCTGTAGACTTTAGCTTCTCCAGAGCAAGGCAAAGCTGCTTCAGCTTTCCTTCCCAGCCTCAGCTCCCTCCCCCAGTTCTCTCTTCTCCAGGATGGCAACAGCCAACTTCTCAATCTGTGGGTTTTCTTTCCTTCTGATACACATGGTGGCTCATGGGTGCTGCAAAATTCTCCACCACTTTCTGCTTCCCCAATCCTACTAGAGTGGGGGTGGGTGGGTGAAGGCACTAACACCACCCTACTTAGCCATTACACTCCGTATGAGCACCCACCCTATTCCTGCCTCTAGATCTGCCAAGCCGCAACTATTGCTTCTATCCTGAAGCCGGCTCCCCATCACCCTTTCCCACCAATGCCACCCTCCACTTCCTGTAGTCATTTCTTGACAGACTACATCCATCAATAAAAATACCAAACTCTTTCTAAAACATCAAGTCTGTCTGTACCCACTCCTGATCTTACAGACGTACAGTCATTCAATATAGGACCTTCATACCTGGCTCATTCCAGGCTTGCGGTTTTTAAAATGCTAATCTATGTTTACAGAATTACAAACTGTTTCTCTAGTCTGTCAAAGACTACACCCCATTTTCATTTTCCTTTCTCATTAGGGGAGCCAGACCTGAAATACAAAGTTTCACCCTAACCCCTCACCTTCCTCTACCCAACTGCAAATCAGATTTAAGCCCAGCTATAAAAGAGAAGATAGTAATCCTTTCAGAAGGGGTGGGAGAGGTAGCCTGAGCAAACTGTCTTCCAGCTGCACTTTCCCTTTACAGGAAAACTCTTATTTACCAAAGGCCCATGCTGTCTGCAGAGAAATGGGTGTCCCTATTTTGACTCTCTCCATGGTTAAATGTACTCATGTGATTTCAGTGTGTGATTGTTCTGTATGTATCTATGCAGCTGTTTGTTGTGTGTGATCAGGGGAGAATTTTTTTTCCTATCCAAAGTAGCTAGGCCACCAAAGCTCAGGATTCTATATTCAACCTTACCTTCTTTTTTTTCTTTCTTTCTTTTTGTTTTTTGTTTTTTCAACCTTACCTTCTTAAACCACATGCAACAGAATTAAAATGTCGTAATCTTCCTCATCTTGTAAAACTTCTGGGGAAAACAAAAAGAAATGAGAAGAAAAGGCAATGACTGCTCCTAGGTATGGGAGAGTAGTTTTTTGTAGATATGAGGGAGAGCACAGCCAGAGGCATTAACATCTGGAAGAGCCTAGAGTGGACATGACNCTGAACCATGTGAGGAGAGGGCAGGGAAGAGAGAGAGAAGAAGCCAGGTGCAGCAGCCAAGAGGAAAAAAGGTAGACCAAGGGCAGGGAGATAAAAATGGATGCATTATATAGGGAAGTTCCTCTGGGGAAGTGGGGATGGTAAGCCAGCCATACTCTAACAGGTAAGGACTAAAGGATGCTGGGAAAACCTGGTGGCCAAGTTTGTGGTGATATGTTAAGTAGGCATTTAAGACTTATAACTTCTATCCAAATTTTTAATGTCCCCCACCTGGTGAAACTTTTCATTATGTAGAAGTCCTGTTACATCCTCTGAACTTGACCCCTTCTGCCTTCCTTTTCTAGGATTCTTTTTTATTACTCTGTGTAGCCCTGGCCATTTCATTCTGTAGACCAGGTAGATCTTGAACTCAAAGTAATCTCTGCCTGCCTCTGTCTCCTGAGTACTGGTATGAAAGGAGACACAGGAACTCATTTTCTCTACAGTCACACTGAGAGAAGCCCAAACACTATATCCCACTTGTGATGGCTATGTTCAGTTGTCGACTTGACTATATCTGGAATGAACTACAATCCGGAAATGGAAGGCACACTGGGGTTCAGATCTTGCGGCTGGAAGACACAGGCTTTCATCCAGATTGAGAGGCATAGTGACTGTGACAAACTTAGGCCCATCCCAAGGTGATACATGCCTTTAATCCTAGGTAATTGAGGCAAGAACATTTTTGAGTTTAAGGCCAGCCAGGCACAGAACAAATTCCAAGTAAAGAACAGGTTAGGTTCAGGTTAGGTGATACACACCTTTAATCTGCGCCACACCTTCTGCCGGAGGCCTATATAAGAACAATGGAAGAAGGAAGGTTGCTTGTTAGCCTGCTTGCTCTTACTTGCTGGCACTTCTATTATAACCCACTTCTTCAGAATTCTAGTTTATACAGAAGACCAGCTGAAACAGCTAGAGGTATGGGACTGAGCAACTACTAGATNCTTGGACTTCCCACTCACAGGTGCCCATCATTGGGTTAGTTGGACAGAAGATTGTAAGTCATTCCTATAAGATCCCTTAAGTTCTGTGACTCTAGAGGACCTTAACAAATACACCACTGATGGTACCTTTAAAGTTGGATCTGTGGATCTCCTTAGTGAAAATGGGTAATATTTATTATCTCAATAGATGCTGTTAAATTGGACCTTGTGTGTTCAACTGATGTCTCAATATTTTAAGATTTTTACTTTTATTTTTAAGTCATATATCTGTGAGTATATGTCCCTGTAGGTATGCATACATGAGGGACTGAGGAG
>NW_018392821.1:0-5703 GCF_900095145.1 Mus pahari | reverse complement strand
AAGATTTTCTTTTCTGATCCAATGTATTTGGTGTTCTGTATGCTTCTTGTATGTTTATGACCATATCTTTGTGGTAAATATTTTTGTAGATTTTTATATTAGAACATTTAAATTTGTCTTGACTAAATGTTTAGGGGTTACACTGTTATGTTATATGATAAGTANACATTGGATTTTATAATATACAATTCTATAACATTTTTAGAAATGACTATGGATTCANAGGAATTTGAAAGATGGTAGACAAATATCCTCTGTAATTTTTATTTATGGTTTCTAAAAGTTAATCCTAATTACAGCACAATACAATTTGATGCAGTTTATCTGAATACTTGGTGACATGTTAATCCATGCCTATAATTATTAAAAATACACAGATTGCCAAATTTTATCACTTTTAACATCACATTCTGTCTGTATAGTCATATTCATCTTCTGTCTATTAAGTATTTTCATGTCTACAATTTTGTAATTTTTAGGATGTTATATAAGTTAAAATACACTATAAAATCATTTAGAGAAAGGTCTTTTTACTCAGACTAAGAGCATTGAGAACCATCTGAGTTGCTACATATACATATATATATATATTAGTGTACATTCTAATTTCTAATGTTTTCTAATGTTATTTCTAATGTTTTTGTTCATACTAACACTACTGCTATAGATCTTTCTTAAAATTTATTCCTGTAAAAATTTCCCTCTCATTCTTATTGTATTTTATCCATAATTCTCATGCATCTGCAGCTGTTGAAATGGACCACTCACTCTTTCATAGGTATTCTATACACATTGTTCTTGTGTCTTAGTCTGTGCTCTATGTAACCACCATTCGTTTCACACCCTCAAATATTCAAATGTTTTTAAGCCTCAAAGCCAATTTCAAAGGCCATTTCTCTCAAAATAGTCATTGTGCATTGCTTTGGTATAAATAATATATATTTCCTGTAGGTAACCTAATTTGTGCTATTTACTATGTTCTATTAAATCAATTTTTTTCTAAGTGTTATCATCTTCATATTTTGTATGTTGCTACAATTTCTTGACCAGAGCAATTTTTTATTTTTTCTCTCCTTCCCTTCTGTGCAGAGATTTCCTCTGAACTGGAGTGTATTTCCTCCTAGAGTAAGGGTGGAGACTCTTAAGACTCAAGAGACTAATGAAGCAGAGAGCATTATAAAATTAGATGCTTCTGAAGTCCCCCAACCCCTCAATGTTACAAAAGCAGTAAACTTGCTGAGGGGAACTTGACTTTCATTAATGAAACTGACTGCAAGATAGGCAGGTACCCGAAGAGGTTCAGATTTTCTGAGTCATCACACCTGCTGAGGTAGGCTTTCTAATAATGCAGCTCTCTGTGAGTCACACATATTCCTGTAAGAAACCCCTCACTGTTCACATCTTCTGAAAGAAACACACATGTCTGCAAGGCTCTCAGTCTTCACTAATGATATTCAGTATGCTGCCTATACATCAATATTAAGAAGTGCTTACATTTTTAGTAGGATAAATGTATATAATTAGAAAAGAGGAAAATGTTAAATTTCTAGTACCTACATTAATTGTATTCTTAAATATAGCACTTTACTTCTGGTTAATTTCTTTGTAGCACTCACATTCTATAGTTTAAATCTACTTATTCTGCTGGTGGTCCAGTTAGTGGGTGCTTATCTACATCATCCACAACTGTGCACAGGTTTTCTGCTCTCCCCAGAGAATGAAATAGCTGGACCAAGGTACCTGCTTCTACTGTTTGTCAGACTGACCCTAGACATTTGTTTCTTCCAATGGAACTAGGTCCCAGCTTTGCTTCTTTGGGGTACAAGAATGGAAACCACAAATTTACTCTGCTTCATAATAATAAATCTCAATTATTTTTATTTTAATGGGTAAAATTCTATATTGAAGTAATTTAGTAATAGATTACATTAAATCTACATGAAATCTGTTTATACATTACTTGACAATCCTTTTGATCTAACCAAATGATTAAATGAAAATAAACTCTTGGTTGTCTCCCTGTGCAAAGCTTTTAGATTCAAGTGCCTTCTCAATGGTTGATCCTTGTCCCCAAGCAAACATTATCTTCAGTCCTGGCAATATTCTTTGTTTTGAAGTCATTTTGCTTAATATAAGTATAACCACTCAATCTTTAATTTAATGTCAGCATCATGAATCTTGACCTGCTGCTCACACTTAATCCACTTGCCTTTCATGTATGCTCCTAGCAAGCAACAAATAGGCAGGTCTCACTATTTAAACCTAATCTAACAATAAATATACTTCAATGTACATGTCTGCATATGTGACATATTTATGTATACTACTTTAAAATAAACATTTATGTTTAATTTACATATTAAGTCATAGACAATCGCTACTTATTATATGCAGTTATTAATACAAAACTACTTATATGTTTGCAATTTGTTCCATTTTTTTCTTTAATTCTCTTTCAAAGATGATAGAAAGTTCTCAAAATGCCATCTTTTGGTATGGCACAACCATTGTGATCAGTAAATCACAATGGTTGGTAATGCCTACAATGAGTTTGTACAAGCATGGAGCCCTTGGGAGTCAGATGTGAATGGAAGAAAAGTTCACGGGACACAACCCTTATTGCTGAAATATTTGCAATAGAGCCAGAGAAGGGGAGGCATTATTTTTAGTTTTGTGGTCACTGATGGCCGCCAACCCCCCAGCCTTCAATACATAGTTTCAATCCAACAATTACATATATGACCCCGTTTAAACTAAGTGAAACACTAAAGAAAGACTCATGAATCTGAGAAGAAGGCTGATAGGGATGACAAGTGGGGTGGGAAGAATTGACAGCAATGGAAGATGAAAGAAGTTATGTGTTAGGAAAGCAATTAGAATAGTTTATATACATGAGTGAAATTGTCAGCAAATTAATAAAAAGTAGCATATCTTGTAGACATTGTAAACGATACCCAATATCACAGATGAGTTAACTTGAAAGTTTAACTAGGAAAGTTTCCCTTTCTAGAGTTTTTTTCTTTCCTTTATGGAGATTTGTATTTCTTTATGGTGTACAATTCCTTCTGTCTGGAAATCTCAACATTTCTTGTAGTACAGGTCTTAGCAACTAATTCATTCTTTTCACTTTCCTATGTTAACTTTCCCTAATGTTTCGTATTTATCTTCACTTTAAGATGTAATCTATATGAACATAGAATTGCTGTCTGGGTTGACAGCTCTTCCTTTATCACTTTAAGGAAGTTCATGCACTGCCTCTTTGAAAACATTACTTTCAATGAGCAATCAGGAAAATTCTGATTTTTTTAATTGGATATTTATTTGCATTTCAAATGTTTTCCCCTTTCCCAGTTTCCCCTCCAGAAACCCCCTATCCCATTCCCCCTCCCTCTGCTTCTCTGATGGTGCTCCCCCACCCTCCCTGCCTTGGCATTCCCCTACACTGGGGCATCGAGCCTGACCCTGTGAGGAAAATAAGTGCTACTTTCTGTCTTTTTCAAATATAATAGGCCTCTCATTAATCTCAATTTGTTCCCCTATATTCTTTTGAAATTTTTATCATATTTTGTTATTTTATATGTATGATGCTTTGCCTACCTGTGTGTTTATGCACATTATTAGTGACTGGTGCACTCAGATGATAAAAGAAAGCAATGGATTCCCTCAGAATTGGGGTAACTTATATGTCTGAGCCACTACATAGGTTCTGGGAATTGAACCCTGGTCTTCTGGAAGAGTTCTTAACAGCAGAGTCATCTCTCCAGATCTGTGCCCCCCCCTCCACACACACAAGACAACAATAAGTATGCTGATGAATACTTGGGTGATACTCAGGTCTCTGGAGTACTTACTTGGGTTTTTTTTTTTTGGATTCTTCACTATTTTTATTTTTTTTATTTTTTATTATTTTCTTTATTTACATTTCAAATGCTATCCCAAAAGTTTTCTATACCCCTCCCCCCACCTCTGCTCCCCTACCCACCCACTCCCACTATTTGACCCAGGCTTACCCTTGTGCTGGGTCATATAAAGTTTACAAGACCAAGGGGCCTCTCTTCCCAATAATGGCTGATTAGGCCATCTTCTGCTACATATGCAGCTAGAGACACGAGCTCAGGGGGTACTGGTTAGTTCATATTGTTGTTCCACCTACAGGGTTGCAGCCCCCTNCANNTCCTTGGGTACTTTCTCTAGCTCCTCCATTGGGGNCCCTGTGTTCCATCCAATAGCTGGCTGTGAGCATCCACTTCTGTGTTTGCCAGGCACTGGCATAGCCTCACAAGAGTCCGCAATATCAGGGTCCCTTCAGCAGAATCTTGCTGGCATGAGCATTAGTATCTAGGTTTGGTGGCTGATGATGGGATGGACTCCCGAATGGGGTTGTCTCTGGATAGTCCATCCTTTCATCTTAGCTCTAAATTTTGACTCTGTACCTATATCCTTTCATGAGTATTTTGTTCCTTATTCTAAGGAGGAATGAAGTATCCACCCAGTGGTCATCCTTCTTGGTTTTCTTGTGTTTTGCATAATGTATCTTGGGTATTCTAAGTTTCTGGGCTAATATCCGCTTATCAGTGAGTGCATATCTAGTGACTTCTTTTGTGATTGGCCACAATTACTCTGATACCTAAACCACACAAAGATCCAACAAAGAAAGAGAACTTCAGACCGATTTCCCTTATGAATATCGATGTGCCCCATTTTTTAATGGGGTTATCTCATTTTCTGAAGTCTGTCTTCTTGAGTTCTTTATATATAATGGATATTAGTCCCCTATCTGATTTAGGATTTGTCAAGATCCTTTCCCAGGCTGTTGGTGGCCTTTTTGTCTTATTGACAGTGTCTTTTCCCTTACAGAAGCTTTGCAATTTTATGGGGTCCCATTTGTCAATTCCTGATCTTACAGCACAAGACTTTACAGTTCTGTTCAGGAATTTTTCCCCTGTGCCCATATCTTCAAGGTTTACCCCCACTTTCTCCTCTATAAGTTTCACTGTCTCTGGTTTTATGTGGAGTTCCTTGATCCACTTAAACTTGACCTTAGTACAAGGAGATAAGATTGAATCAATTCTCCTTCTACGTGATAACAGCCAGTTGTGTCAGCACCATTTGTTGAAAATGCTGTCTTTTTTCCAATGGATGGTTTTAGCTCCTTTGTCAAATATCAAGTGAACATAGGTGTGTGGGTTCATTTCTGAGTCTTCAATTCTATTCCCTTGTTCTACCTGTCTGTACCAGTACCATGCAGTTTTTATCACAATTGTTCTGTAGTACATTTTTAGGTCAGGCGTAGTGATTCCCCCGGAAATTCTTTTATCATTGAGAAGAGTTTTTGCTATCCTAGGTTTTTTGTTATTCCAGATGAATTTGCAAATTGCCCTTTCTAATTGTTGAAGAATTGAGTTGGAATTTGCATAATGATTGCATTGAATCTGTAGATTGCTTTCGGCAAGATAGCCATTTTCACAATGTTGATCCTGCCAATCCATGAGCATGGAAGATCTTTTCATCTTCTGAGATCTTCTTTGATTTCTTTCTTCAGAGACTTGAAGTACTTATCATACAGTTCTTTCACTTCCTTACTTAGAGTCACACCAAGGTATTTTATATTATTTGTGACTATTGTGAACGGTGTTGTTTCCCTAATTTCTTTCTCATCCTGTTTATCCTTTGCATAGAGAAAGGCCCAGTGGCCTTTGTTTG
>NW_018392820.1:4018-5901 GCF_900095145.1 Mus pahari | reverse complement strand
TGGAAGCCGGATCAGGCCTGGGGACTCCCCAGCGAACACCTCTCCACCTCTCCTCGGGCAGGGAAAGGCGCTGGATGACCGGAACCAGACACGGTTTCCCTCCCAGAAGCTGTGACTCTTCTCCAGTCCGCCTTCTCCCCAGCAGTGCACCAGAACCAAGATGGCTCACCTTCCGGTTCAGACCTGGAGACTGCTGGGAAGACACCCCTCCTCGGGCGGGGAAAGGCGCTGGATGCCGGATCAGGCCTGGGGACTCCCCAGCGAACACCTCTCCCCAGTAATGAGTTTCTTAATCTCTGTGAATTTGTGTGTTTTCTAGAGATTTAATTAATACCAGTTTTAAGTTTAATTGCATTGTGGTTTGATAGAATAAAAGGAGTGTCTTTAGTCTTTTTGTATTTTTTTGTAGCTCAGTTTATTTGCTAATTGCAATGAGTATTCTTTGGTAACTAGATGGACTATTCTGTAGATATCTGTTAAGTCCACTTGATTCAATATGTCAATTAATTCTGATGTTTATCTGTTTAGGTTTTGTTCAGATGACCAGCTTATTGGGGAAAGTGGGGTACTGAAACCATCTATTGCTAATGGATCGGTATTATCTATATCTATATGTAATCTATATCTTCAAATCCAGTTCTCTGCTTCTCACTACACAAGTGTTTTGTGCATGTATATTTAGAATAGTAAAATCTTCTTGGTTAACTGTCCCCTTGATTGGAATGAAGTTTTCCTCTTAATCTCTTCTGGTTAAAGTTTGAAGTCTGTTTTGTCAGATGTTAGGATAGTGACACCCACTTGGGTCCTGGTCCCATTGATTAGAGTAATTTTATCCATTCTTTTATCCTAAGATGGTAACTATCTTAAAAGTTAAGATATATTTCTTTTAGATAATAGATAGATGATTTTGCTACTTGATCCATTCAGTTATATCTCCTGATTAGAGAATAAGTCTATTGGTTATTAAAGTTATTAATGAAATGTATGTTTGTTGTGGTCATCATGCTGTAGCTTTTTGTGTGTTCAGTGGTATTTTGTATTTTAATAGTTTAATAGTCATGGCTTCATTCTTCTTTCCACAGAACCCCTGCCATTCTTATTCCTTTCTTATCCCCGAATATTGCCTTTTATATTTTCTTTAGCTTTGGTTTGTTGGATATACAATTTTTTATATCCATATTTCCATGAGTGTCTTTGAAAATTCTTTTTAATTATTATTTTTTAGATTATTTTATATAGTATTTTCTTCATTTACATTTCAAATGCTATCCCAAATGTCCCCTATACCCTCCTCCTGCCCTGCTCCCCTGCTCACCCACTCCCACTTCTCAGCCCTGGCATTCCCCTGTATGGGGCATATAAAGTTTGCAAGACCAAGGGGCCTCTCCTCCCAACAATGGCTGACTAGGCCATCTTCTGCTATATATGCCGCTAGAAACACGAGCTCTGAGGTTACTGATTAGTTAATATTGTTGTTCCAACTATAGGTTTGCAGACCCCTTTAGCTCCTTGGGTAATTTCTCTAGCTCTACCATTGGGGTCTCTGTGTTCTATCCTATAGATGACTGTGGGCATACACTTCTATATTTGCTAGGCACTGGCATAGTCTCGCAAGAGATAGGTATATCAGTGTCCTTTCAGCAAAATCTTGCTGGCATATGCAATAGTGTCTGCGTTTGGTGGCTGATTATGGGATGGATCCCCAGGTGGAGCAGTCTCTGGATGGTCTTACCTCCAAACTTTGTCTCTGCAACTTCTTTCATGGGTATTTCATACTCTATTTTAGGGAAGAATGAAGTATCCATGTGTTAGTCTTCCTACTTCTTGATTTTCGTGTGTTTTGGAGATTGTATCTTGGGTATTCTAGGTTTCTGGGCTAATAT
>NW_018392820.1:0-3338 GCF_900095145.1 Mus pahari | reverse complement strand
GCCAGTTGTGCCAGCACCATTTGTTGAAAATGCTGTCTTTTTTCCCCACAGGATGGTTTTAGCTCCCTTATCAAAGATCAAGTGACTATAGGTGTGTGGGTTCATTTCTGGGTCTTCAACTCTATTCCATTGATCTCGCTGTCTGTTGCTATATCAGTACCATGCAGTTTTTTTGTTTGTTTTTTTTTGTTTTTGTTTTTTGTTTTTATCACAATTGCTCTGTAGTACAACTTGAGGTCAGGCGTGGTGATTCTCCCAGAGGTTTTTTTATTGTTGAGAATAGTTTTTGCTATCTTAGGCTTTTTGTTATTTCAGATGAATTTACAAATTGCCCTTTCTAACTCATTGAAGAATTGAGTTGGAATTTTGATGGGGATTGCATTGAATCTGTAGACTGCTTTTGACAAGATAGCCACTTTTCATTAATAAAATATTAATATATTTTATAATATATTAATCCTGCCAAACCATGAGCATAGGAGATCTGTACATCTGAGATCTTCGATTTCTTTCTTCAGAGACTTGAAGTTCTTATCATACACATCTTTCACTTCCTTAGAGTCAAACCAAGGTATTTTATATTATTTGTGACTATTGTGAATGCTGTTGTTTCCCTAATTTCTTTCTCATCCTGTTTATCCGTTGTGTATGTTCATTGTTATCTTTTTCTTTGGGTTAGGGAAGCTTTCTTCTATAATTTTGTTGAAGAAATTTACTGGCCCTTTAAGTTGGGAATCTTCACTCTCTTCTACACCTATTATCTTTTTTTAAAAAACTGTATGAAGTTTTCAAATTATACAAAATGATGTTTTTAAAGAAAAAAAAAACAGAAATCTACCCAAGGCAGGTATCTTCCTAGAGGATTCACCCACTAATGTGTCTGCTCTTCTCAAAAGAAATCACAGACTTTAGCTGCTGAAATAAGATTGTGTTTTTCCTTTTTCAAGTTGTTAGGTTTTATTCCCTCAAATATGCTAACATTTTATTGTCATCATTTTTGATGGAAAGCTTTCCAATACTCACAGGAACATTTAAAGTCACCTTTCATTTCTAAAAGTGTAACTATAAGTAGGGAATCACTTTTTTCTTCAGTTTCTTCTAATGATTGGCAGGTTCTCAATCTCTCTTTTGACTACACTTCTGTAGGATTAGGGTATGTTCTTTCCACACAACTATAGAGTGGAATAGAAATACGCTTTTGAATCTGAAACCATCACATGTCAGGGGCTGTCATCCTTCTTTTCTTATTACTTTCCTTTCACTGAAAATAGATTCTTTTCTCATACAATGTGTTCTGATTATAGTTTCCCCTCACTCTCCTTATCCCTGTGCTTCCCACCTCTGGTCCCTTCATGATTCACTCCCTTTCTGTCTCTGATTAGAAAAGAAGAAGCTTCTAAGAGATTAACATAACAAAAAAATAAAGGATAATAAGATAAAGCAAGAACTATCACTTCAAAATGGGAGAAGGCAAGTCAAAGAAGGAAACACACCTGTTGGGGTCTCCCACCTCCACTAACCACTCCCTCTCCACAGGCGCACAGGCATACCAGAGTACTACCCAGATCTCCCAGAATGCAGTGCCCTCGGACTGCCCACCATCGCTAGGACTGCCCACCATCGCTAGGATTGCCCACCATCGCTAGGACTGCCCACCATCGCTAGGACTGCCCACCATCACTTGGACTGCCCACCATCACTCAGACTGTCCACCATCGCTCGGACCGCCACGGCAACTTCAAAAGACTCAAGGGCATGCTGGGAACCCTTCCTAACCCTTCCTTGTACTTAAGCAAGTCCGATCAATAAAAATCGAGCCTTGATCAGAATCCTTGCCAAGGCCTCCATATTTCTTTTCACAGCCCTTTTCCCTTTTAGGAGTTCCCGCCCTTCAGTGTGAATCCAGACCAGAGTATTTCTGCAGGCAGAAACACTCACACACCCAAGAGAAGGGAAAAGAATCAGAGACCCACTTAAAATCTGTAATATATACTCAGAGGACCCAATGTAGACGCATCACATGGAGGCCCTGTCCTGGCTGCTTTAGTTTTTAAGTTCATATAAACTTTTCACAGTTGACTTAGAGGGTCATGTTCTCCTGGTATCCTCCATCCCCTCTGGCTCTTACATTCTTTTTTTTTAATTTTAATTATTTTTATATATTTACATCATAATGTTGTCCCCACTTGCACCCACTATACACCATCAGCTTATCCTCTGAGAAAGTCTCCATTCCCATATCCCTCCATCTGGGGCATTAAGTCTTTACATGATCAGGAGCATCGTCTCCCACTGAGGCCAGACAAGGCAGCCCTTTTCTACATATGCCAGGGGCCCCAAATCAGCCCTGTATTCTTTTGGTTGATGGCTCGGTCTCTGGGAGATCCCAGGGGTCCTGGTTAGTTGATGCTGTTGGTCTTCTTAGGGGTTTTCCATCCCCTCAGTTCTTTCAATATTTTCCCTAATACTTCTATAGGTGTCCCCAACCTATGACCAATACTTGGACCTGAGTATCTGCATCTGTCTCACTCAGCTGCTAATAGAGCTTCTCAGAGGACAGTTATGCTGGTTCCTGTCTGCAAGCACAACATAGCATTAGTAATGGTGCCTATGTGTGATTCCCACCCATGGGAGGGATCCCCTATTTGGACAGTCAATGGTCAGCCATTCCTTCAGTCTCTGCTCCATTTTTGTCCTTGCATTTCTTTAAGACAGGAGCAACTTTGGGTCAAAAGTTTTGTAGGTGGCTTGTTGTCTCCATCCCTCCACTGTGGATCCTGTGCAACTACTAGTGTTAGTCCTTTTAGGTTCCATATCCCCACTGTTGTTCATTTTGGCTAATGTCACTTACATCGAGTCCAAGGAGCCTCCCCCATACCATGTCTCTGGGATTTTCTAGAGGTTCCTGTAGGTTGAGATTTTTTTTTCATTTTTAAACTGATATTTTATTTATTTCCATTTCAAATGCTATCTCCTTTACCAATTCCTGTCCCCCAGAAACTCCCTATCCCAACACCTCTCCTCCTACTTCTATAATAGTGTGCCCCCACACACCCATTTCTGCCTCCCTGCCCTCGAATTCTCCTATGGTGGGGCATTGAGCTTTCATGGGCCTCTTCTCCCATTGATGCCCAACAAGGCCATCATCTGCTACATATGCGGCTTGTATTAGTCAGGGTTCTCTAGAGTCACAGAACTTATGGATAGTCTCTATATAGTAAAGGAATTGATTGATGACTTACAGTCTGCAGTCCAATTCCAATAATGGTTCAGTAGTAGCTGTGAATGGAAGTCCAANGGTCTAGCAGTTACTTAGTCCCACACAGCAAGCAGGCAGA
>NW_018392819.1:12348-14536 GCF_900095145.1 Mus pahari | reverse complement strand
ATCATAAACTTAATTCTGCTTCCCAGTGTATTGGTGGTCGTTAGACTGAGGGTGGGCTTGTAACCAGGAGATGCAGATATTTTGGGGGGTGTAACCTGGGGCCACAGCTTTTCTTGGGGGTGTAACCTGGAGCCACACAGCTTTTCTTGGGGGTGTAACCTGGAGTCACAGCTTTTCTTGGGGGTGTAACCTGGGGTCACAGCTTTTCTTGGGGGTGTAACCTGGAGCCACAGCTTTTTGCGGGGGTTAGCCTAGAGACTGGAGCTAAGCTCGGGTTTGTTGGGAGGTAACTTGGACACTAATTCTAGGTACCAGGCTGTTAGTTTGCCAGAGTTCAAGTTCTCTAAAATGGAATCTGAATTTAAAAGAGGTGGCAGCTGGCTGGCACTGCCACAGGTGGGACCTGGGCAAGAAGGCTTGGTTCTCCAGAGTTGCCCAAGAGAATGCTGGTACCTATCAAGTCAGGAAATGCTTTTTCTAATGTCATCGTGGGCACCTCTTGAATCTCCCAAGTCCAGGAATGAAGGAACTTTCCAAAGAAATGTTCAAACCCAATGGTCTCCAAGGGGACCATAAAGACTGCTCGGAGAATTAAGGTTCTTGGCTCCCTGAATTTGATCCATGGAAGCATCATGGTGAATGGAGACTCCTGACTCCTGTAAGTTATCCTCTGAGCTTCACACGGACATCATGACATGCACATTCCTACACATAATTATTAAATCAATGCACTAAAATTAAAAAGGAACCGTGATGGTTTCATATTGAAGGACATGTAAACACGTATGTATAGGGGCACCTATGTATAAGAACACGTATGTCAAAGTTCTGTCCAGTTTTCCTCCAGACTTACCTGTGTCCAAAACCCACATTGTGATGAGAAGCAACCAGGGGGATTGAAGGGCATCCCATGCCAGGATAATCACAGAGATTTTAAACTCTTTTATGTGTTGTGTATTTATACTATTGCTTTATGTGCACTGTGTGTGAATTCAGCCACTCCCTGGCTGTGGTGTGTGTTGGGGGCAGTGGGAGTCAGAAGACAACCTTGGGGATCCAGTTCTCTCTTTCCACGTGGGTTCTGGGGACTGAACTCAGGTGGTCAGACTCAGTGGCAAGCACCTCTCCCTCAGTCACCTCACACTCCGGGATGGGTGCCACCGCCCTGTTGTTGGAGGTGTTGAGAAATCGAACCTGGGACCTGCAGTATACAAGGTGGTCACTCAAGTCACTGAGCCACATTCCCTATGTTTGAAAACCAGACAGCAGACAACAGCTCTGTTATTGCAAAGGCCCTAGGATAAAGATGGAATTTAGAGACCATCTGTTTAAAAAATAGAGATGGGTAGTGTACAAGAAGCACTTTGGGAACACAGCCCTCTGATCCGAGGACCTAAATCTAGGAGAACCAGGCCTTAAGAGGAAATTTCTGGTTTCTTTGGGAGTCAGTTTGTGTGATGTTTTTTCTGGAAACTGTCTGATGACAGGATGTTTTTGTTGAAGCAGACTTGTGCTTTTCTGGAATCTGCCTGGAAAAGGGGCATGCGATGTTTTGCTAGAGTTTCAGAGATGCCCTCTTGAGAGAACACATGCTGTCTGAAAACGGTATGAATAAAACCCAACAGACCACAGACGACACTGTGTGACATTGGTCCACCTTGCCACTCTTCGCTGTCCTCGTTGGGCTTTGCTGATGCTGGTCTTTTCTGACGATGCTGTGACATTGGTTAGCCTTGACATTTTTCTGATTCTTTGTCATGACTTTGTAGAGAAATGAACCAAAGAACTTCTGGTGGTGTTCCAGCAGCTTCTTCCTGCTTCTGCAGACTCAGGCCGATTTCTACAACCTCGAAGTTTCTTCTGGATTAAACTGTGATTGGTGACTGGTGTGAACTCAATTACTGATATCCTGATTGCAGATTGGACTCTCCCCAAAGAACAATTTCTAAACAGGTCCATACTCTCCTTTGCCCTATTAACCTTTCCTTTCTATTTCCTCTGGTGGGTGGTGAGCTAGAAGAGAGGTTAAAAGACTTAAGTAACCTTATTAAAGTAGGCTTGGGAAAATATAAACCTACACAGGGCATTTGGAATGTTCCATGTGTGGGTTATGTTAGCAATGCTGCATTGGTGTTGGAGGACATCAGACGTTTTTGTAGACTGTGCACTGTGGGGACAGATTGGGAAG
>NW_018392819.1:8631-11359 GCF_900095145.1 Mus pahari | reverse complement strand
TTTTTTTTTTTTTGGTTTTTCGAGACAAGGTTTCTCTGTGTAGCCCCGGCTGTCCTGGAACTCACTTTTTAGACCAGGTTGGCCTTGAACTAAAAAATTTGCCTGCCTCTGCCTCCCAAGTGCTGGGATTAAAGGAGTACACCACCACACCCGGCTATATTATTATTGTTAACAGTAGCAAAATTACAGTTATGAAGTAACAATGAAAATAACTATGATTGGGTTGATCACGAGGAACTGTATTAAAGAGTCGCAGTATTAGGAAGGTTGAGGACCATTGCTCTGGCGTCTGTAAACTCTGTACAGAGGTAGGGCAGAAGGCAGTGGGTCACATGAAAATGACAGGATCTGTTTTAGAGCCAGGTTCACCCCTGCCTCGATGCATGACTGCAGATCTTACAGGCCCTCCACCCTCAAAGGAGCTGTGACAGCCACATAGAGGCTGACACAGACAACCTCAGAAGCTGTGTGGATATTTCCCATGGTAGCCCTCAGGACAGCACCCAAAGCTACCATGTTCCCAGGCCTTGCATTAAATGTCACCCTCCCGGAGAGCTATAGTCCCCTCCTGAGCAACTCTGCCACCCCCGGGCCAGAAGCAGCAACAGACCTCAGGGTACTGCCCCACCTTCTTCCAGTTGCCCACCAGGACCAGACTAGGTCTACAGTAAAGACACGCTGGAGAACTCAAAGGCCCAGGGACAAAGGAGAGGACAGGATCCCAGCACAGTAAGTACTTATTATTGCCACAGAGTGAGACCTGCCACCAGGTGATGTCACTCACTGTTCCAGCAGAGCCCCCAGATCAGCTACATGGTGGCCTGCGCTGCTGTGCCCTAAGAGCTGAGGGACAGTCAGTGCCTGGGCTGATGGAAGCTCACAGGCTGTGAGTGAACAGCAGAGGAGCTGACAGGACTGGGAATGAAGGTCACCTCACTCAGAAGCCCAGGGAGTGGCCTTGGGTGCACTCTGTTGAGGCAGAGTCCTGGCAATGGAGGCTGAGTGGGGTGTGTGGAAACCGTGGAGATAAAAGGGATGGGAAAGGGGTCCCAGATGACAGTGTGTGGCCTACAGAGTCCACGGGATATAAGGGCCCCGGGGGGTGGGGTGGGCTCTGAATCAGAAGTTCGGCTTGTGTTTCTTCAGCTCCACCATGAGGTGATGGATGTTGATGAGCTCAGCCCTGGCCGGGAGCGCTCAGAGCTGGGGCTGGGACAGCATCCGGTGGAAGCGATGGTAGAGCTGGATCAGCTGGGTCAGCGCCCTGCACAGAGGAGAGTCGGGGTCAGACTGTGGTGACTGGAGCTGTCAGAGCTTCACCAGAATCTCAGGCACAGATGCTTGTTGGCCTTCAAAGCATTTGTGTGATGCGGAGCCCAGAGGAAAGAGCGAGGAAATAGACAACCATGGGACACAGGCAAAGGGCTGGGAGTGGCCGGTCACCTGGATGATGCTGGTCCCATTTCAGAAGTTGGTAAAACTCCGCATTACATCCTGACTCAGGGACTCCACTGACGCCTTCCAGGAACTACCAAAGCCATGGATCAGCTGAGTGACTCGGGCTGACTGCCAGAGGAAACGGTGTGTCAGAGAGCAACCAGGCCTGGTGACCATCCACCCAGCACAGAGCAACCAGGCCTGGTGACCCACCAAGGCCTGCCCAGGGCACAGCTGTGCTCACCATCAAGGCTGGTTTGCTTGTTATTCTTCCAGCCAAGGCTTCCCTGCTTCGTTGCCTCCCCTGTGACCCACACACCCCGCTGTCCCTAATGCCTGCTGCCCACTGCACCAGGACAACATCACATACCTTGGAGCCGCTCAGCCTGCCCACGCTCAATCAAGGCTTCAGCCTCCTTCATGAATGCCACCAGATCCCCAAAGGGGGGAGACAGCAACTCCTCAGTGAACTCCTAGAGAGAAGTACAAGCCCACACAGGGTCAGACTCCTGGGAGCAAGGACCCCCATTCTGGACAGTGACGTCTAATGACCCAGCAGACAGCAGCCTCTGTGAGCCTTCCACCTTAGATGGTGATGTCACAAGGTGCAGGGGATGTCCCCAAGGATTCCCTCCAGAACCAAGAACCAATAAGCTGGCCCATCAGGGAGCAGTGCTTGCCACAGGTCCCCAGAACACAAGGTGGACAAAGGAAGAAAGGAGCCCACTCCTAGAAGTTGTGACCTCTGACCTCCATGAGCTTCAGATGTGCCTGTGAGCTTACATGCATGTACATACAAACAGTTCCAGGAAAAGCAGAATGCACATACACACAATGCTATACTGCATGCACATACATACACACAGGGTTATAGTGCAGGCACACATACACACAGGGCTATAGTGCAGGCACACATACACACAGGGCTATAGTGCACACACACATACACATACTTATACTGCATGCACACATACACACACACATGCATACATACACGTAGCTATAGTACACACATGGATACATAAATAGCTATAGTTTTTGTTTGTTTGTTTTGTTTTTGTTTTTGTTTTTGTTTTTTGATTTTTCAAGACAGGGTTTCTCTGTGTAGCCTTGCCTGTCCTGGAACTCACTCTGTAGACCAGGCTGGCCTCGAACTCAGAAATCTGCCTGCCTCTGCCTCCCAAGTGCTGGGATTAAAGGCTTAATAGCTTTAGTTTTTATTTTGCTTCTAAGCTATTAGTACCTTGAAAAAGTTAAATGAAACAGACCAGCAACAAGGCAGTGGGTTGTA
>NW_018392819.1:2775-8074 GCF_900095145.1 Mus pahari | reverse complement strand
GTCTGTCCTGCCTAGCCCCACCTGGAGCTGTCCCAGCAGCTGCAGTGTGCGTTCATTGGGGATCATCTGGTTGATGCTGACAAGTGCACAGGAGAACTCAGCATAGCGGCGTGTGATCTGCGAGCAAGAAGGGAAGGCTCACACCTGCCTGCCNGGCAGACACAACCCCCAGCTGCCTCTTCAACTCCTGTCCCCAGTCCTGACTCCTTCAGCAGTACCCAACCCACCACTCATATGACCACAAGACCCCCTTGTTACCTTAGCCCACCCTTACATAGTGGGGCCGAGTGTCCAGTCCCCCAAGGCGCTGGGGGTCAGTGCTGCGGACACTCTGGACATTCATCTCCAGGATCAGCTCAAACCGAGGCCACAGAAAGGCAAGCACCTGCTCCCAGTACCCGCAGGCTTAGTCAGAGTCAAAGGTCAGCTGTCTGGGGGTGCAGTCTGCCCAGGGGAGCACAGCACCCTTCAGGGTGACGGTGAGTGGGTGTGCCCGACACCAATGCTGCCCCTGGGACACACGAATGGGGATGAGGGTGAAGGGCATCAGGTGAGGCAGAGCCCGGAGTCAGGACAGAGTTGTTTGTGTAAGATAAAAAGCTGACCGCCTCCAGGCACCAAGGACCAGAGCTCAATGACCTGGCCAGGGCAGGGACGTCCCTCTTCGCTGAAATGTTTCAGAACTGGAGAACAATGTGGATACAGAGAAAAACAGCAATGGCGACATAGCAGTCAGTCAGGTAGGACTCCAGGTGTTTCTGTGGCAGACAAATGAATGTCAGTTTGTTGTTCCAGTGGCTGTTAGGCAAACATTTCTTTGGGGCCACAGCACTGGACAGAGAGACCAGCTTCTTCCTCAAGTGCCCTGACCTGCTCACGAGCCACACTTATGTAAGTTCCCCACAGCAGAAGCTGGGGCTGAGCTTGGGATGGGAGCTCCAGGGCCAAGACTTAGGGAACACTCATTCTCCAGGAGTTGCTATCTGCATGTAGACAGGCTTAGAATTTAGGAGCTCACCAGCGACATGAAGTGTGCGGCCCATGATGGTGTGGAACAGGGCGTGTGCAGCCGGGTCAGACACGATGAAAAATTCACAGATGAAAAGATATTCACCGCAAGAATTGTCGAGGAGGGCACAGTGCTGGCTGCAGAAGAGTGTTTCGAATGGATACTACCGAGACAAAGAGAGACACGGATGGGTCTTGCTCTGACCCTGTGGATGTGGAGACTCAGCACAGCTTAGTAATCAGAGCTCACAAGACCACACANCCAACCTCCAGGCAGGGAGGAGCACCCTGAACAGGCACTGAAGATGGGGCNCAGGTCACAAGAAAAGCCCTCCTTACTGACTGCGGCCCCCACATCCTCTGTTGCCTCCCCATAGTCACACCCCAGCCAGTCTCCCTCTGCCTGCCTCTCAGTCCATGGCTCCTAACCTCCCACAATACAGCAGGCCATGGACTGCCACCTTCCTCCACACCCCAAATACACACATGAAACTAACCCTCAGGGAACTGATCCCTCTCCACGGGGGGGGGGGTGCCTCACCATACCCTCTGCTCTCCACATTGGGCAGTATGGGGCGCCAGAATGGGGGCCTCGAGCTCATCCTGTGAGAAGACAGCTCCACGGGTGCCCAGGGTAAAGATAGTGTTCCTGCTTCGGAGGGACAGCTTCGAGAAGAAGTGTGAACAGCATTGGAGTCAGGGAAAACAATGAGACCGACCACACCAGGCCCAACAAGCCAAGGCCCGAGGATCCCAGGAAGCTAAATATGGCCAGACAGCCCTTTCAAAACCTGAGCCTTGCTTCACTTGACACCCATAAAGGCTGTCAAGGTTTTACAAACCCTCTGAAATAAATGTGAAAAGATGTCAGAGTGGCGTGTGCTTCTTGGAGAGAAAGATCTCACTTTCACATCCTAGAAGGTTGAGAACCACAGAATGGGGAAGAAACACAGCCTTGGGCAGGAGAGATGGCTCAGTGGTTAAGAGCAGTGACTGCTCTTCCAGAGGTCCTGAGTTCAATTCCCAGCAACAACATGGTAGCTCACAACCATGTGTAATAAAATCTGATTGCCTCTTCTGGTGTGTCTGAAAACAGCTACAGTGTACTCATATACATAAAGCAAATAAATCTTTTTTAAAAAAGAAAGAAAGAGCTGGGCCTGCTCATAGGCTTGTAACCATTTTGTTTTTTTAGGCTTTCAAGTTTTAATAATAAATTGTGCCAGTAGAAGCTTTCAAAGGCAATGATATATCAATAAATAATACTTAAATTGAGTTCCTGAGAAAGAACCTACCACATGAAACTATGTCACAGTGCTGTAAACTACACGGCATTACTACAAAATAGCGAGAATACTGTAAGTCACAATACAAGCACAGCAGACTTCAGAATATGCCATTCATACAAATGTAAACCAGACAGGGGAATGTTTCTTAGACATAGATAAATTTGTAAGTGTTTCTGCCTAGATGATACTAAGTAACGGATACACTGTGCTAAGAACCTCGTGAGATGTGGCATAGCATGATGAAAGTGGGATGCATTCCATCCTTGAAAAGCAAAAGAAACTGAATGTACTCAAATATAAATCACCTTAAGTAGGAAGCGTACTAATTTGAAATAAGGACTATTTTGTGTGTTTATCTATACTTATATACACACCTATATGTCTAAGAAAAAAGTATGGCTTGTTTTTGTACTCCAATGTTGCTTCAAAGAATCTTTTTTTCTTTTTACAAAGTTAGAAAAACATATTGATTAAGTCACATTGAGATGTGACAGACACCTCTCATGTGAAAGAGGCCCAGAGGACTGGGTCTCACGGAACCTCCCGGTTGGCTGAGAACACAGGAAGCAGGACCCTTACATCACCTTTGGCTGCGGGAACCCTGTGTGTGAAAGAATGAAGTAGCAGGGTCCAGCTCCAGCTACCACAACCATGCCTGACAGCATACTGGACTAGAGAAACGGACAAAACGATATAATTATGCCCAATGTTTTAGCAGAGCTGACTTAATCCCTTTTGATGTGTTTATATATGACAAATGTTTACATTTGCCTCCCAAAGAAATCAGTCATATCCAAGACACACACATAAAAAAAAATCACACTTCAGTTACACATATGCATTTCTTTAACGATAAGGGCTACAATCATCATCCACACAATACATTATTGGCACATTGTCTAGAATACCTCATTAAAAACGTATTCACAGGACCTGCTGTGAATGGCAAGATACGGTATTTTTATACTAGAAACCCCTGCACATACAGTACCCTCCACACCAGACACCGGAGTCACACCCACCATCTCTTTGCTCACTCTTTCTAGGAACTATAATATGCAAAGGAGAAAATACAAAAGCAGCTTTCAAACATTACATCACAATTTGAAATGTGGGAAAGTACAAAACAAAGCCACTGTGTAGACGAACGGTCCTCGTGGCCTGAGCAGAGCTCTTCCGTCTCATTCTCTCATTGCACAGACTTCTTACCACACGGTCTTCAGCTCTTCCTTTTCTAAATGTGGACAAGNGCTATCAGATACAACACAAATGGAAATAACAGCAGCATGGTTTGTCAGTCAGTCCTTATAAATTAGTAAGAAAAAAATGGGTATCCACAAAATAAGTGCTCTTTCCATACTGTACTAAATTTTTAAAAATACTGTTTTAATGCGGTGAAGGTCCTCAGAGGGCTAATTTGAAGTCATGGTGACTCTTCCTGTTGCCCATTTACCAGAACTAAAAATGAAGGATTCCTAAGCTTGAGTTTGTCTTCTAAAAAGAAATCTCCTTTGGGGTTTCCTCGAGTTGTGGCTAACTGAGGCTTACACGTACACTGGCTGGCAGCCCTCCGCAGCACCTTCTAACTCCACATCCCCTGGGTCTGCACTTTCAGCTGGCTCTGAGGGCTTCGGGCACCGGAAGGGATAGCCATTGTCATCGAAGAACCTGCGAAAGGAGAACTCATAGAAGGTGTGCTCTGGATGCTGCTGGGGGAGGCCAGCGTGTCCCAGGCCTTGGCACTCTCTCCGCTGGCCTCCTGCCAGGGGCTTTCTTCATCCACCGGGTCAAAATTGGAGGTGTCCATGGTGGGGACGTAGGGCGCGGGCTGCTTTCGGATGTCACGGGAAAAGTCGATGGCATTGAAGAACGGTGTGCCTTGAGGTCATCTGCCCCGTCCCTGCCCAGGCGGCAGTCAGCCGCACAGCACAGCTTCGTGATGAGGTCTCGGGCCTCGGTGCTGAGCCTCACCTGCGTGGGGATGTGCAGCGTATTCTCCCAGTTGATCACCTTTGCGGAGGAGCACCACCGGAGCGATGTAATTTGGTGTCCCAACCAGAGAATGTGCCAGGCACCTCTGGTGCTGCTTCTGTGCTCTCTGCTCCAGGGTCTTTAACCTGTCCCCACAACGACAGTTGGAAACATCGTCCCAGAGGTCACCAGGCTCCATGCTGTCCTGTCTGATGTGGTTCCCTTTCTGGTAGCACTTGGGGTTGTGAGTCCACCTGAATCCAGTGCAGAGGCCAAAGTCTGTCAGCTTAATCTGACCATCCAGGTCGATGCGGACATTGTCAGGCTTGATATCTCGGTGGATAAAGCCCATCTTGTGGACACTCTCAATGGCCAGAGTCAGCTCTGCAATGTAGAAGCCGGCCAGGTGTTCAGGGAAGACCTCCATCCGGATCAGCAGGCTCATCATATCCCCGCCAGGGATGTAGTCCATCAAAGTACAGGCTGTCCTTGTCCTGGAAGGAGTAGTAGAGTTTGACCACCCACTCATTGTCTGTTTCAGCCAGGATGTCCCTCTCAGCCTTGACATGGGCCACTTGATTCCAGTTCAGGACATCTTTCTTCCTGAGAGTCTTCATGGCGTACAGAGTGTGAGTCCACCTTACAGGCGAGGCACACTTCCCCAAAGGCACCAATGCCCAGCGTCTTGATTTTCACAAACATGGACTTGTCCATCTTGGCCCTCTTCAGGCGGTTGGAGTTAGACTCCTTCTGGTAGAGGAGCTTCCTCACCTGCTCCTGCTCAGCCTCACAGAGCCCGGCCTGCATGCAAGGGAAGCTAGAGGCGCGTTATAAGGACACACAGCAGCGGAGGCCCCTTCAGAAGGAAGAGGCTAGGTCTACCAGGCTACACAAGAGACACCAGCCAGCCTCAGTCTCCATACGGATGGGGACATCTACCTCTATATGGGACATTCATCCACCTACATGCAAATACGGAATCCAAAGAAAAGTCTTTCTCTAGTTGATTTACATCCTAAAGACCAAGGAAA
>NW_018392819.1:0-1430 GCF_900095145.1 Mus pahari | reverse complement strand
TGGATCTGCTTTTTGTCTCTGCCAGCTTTGTCTCCCTTCGCACCTTTGTGGCTCTTGTCATTCTTGTCTTGCTCGGTGCCCCCTCGCAGACTCTGCTCCACTCTGGTGCACAGGCTGTCCAGGTCCACGCTGTACTGCTCAGACTTACTGGGCAGCAGCAAGTGCTTTGGGTACGGAGGCGGTGGGCACCCGCACTCGGAGCCGCCATAGTCCACATCCAGCGGGTGTGGGCCTGCGCTGCCCTCCTTCGTCTCCAGGCTCTCGGTGGCAGGTGCTGTGGGCGCAGCCACCCAGGCAGGGTGCGAGAGCCCCACGGCTGTCTGGGGCTCGGGCCGCAGTACACGCACGCTCTTCACGGGGTGAAGGATGTGTGCAGCGGTCACAGCGGTGACCGTGTTGGGTGCGGGCAGTGAAGGTTCGGGTTGTGGGTTGTTGAAAGAGTTGGTCCTGCTGGGGCCAGCCCGGAAAGCCACATGCGACCGCGAGGCCTCTACACCCTGCGAGTCAAGGTGTGCCAGTGGAGCTGCAGACCAGGGCACAGCGGAGCCCAGCTCATACAAGTCAGCACTGAGGCTGTTCCTGGACGGTACCAGCACAGCCTGTGCAGAGCTTTCGCCAGTAAACGTGTGACCCCGGGTGCCCAGCACCTGTAATGGGTGGGCCCCAGGTGGGGTAGCCGCCGGCCTGTGGTGCGAGGCGGCGTACAGCACAGCATGGGCAGGAAAGGTGAGGCTGGCGGGAGGGCCACCCTGGGCCTTGACCAGGCCGGAATAGGCATCTGTTGGCGTCTTGCTCTGGAAGGAGGGGCTGCGCTGCACCCCATACCCAGGCTACTCAGATCATAGATGACCGCGACCACAGTGTGTGCCCCGGAAGTGCGCACCTGGCTCCACTGCGGTGCTGTAGCCTTTGGGAGGATGTTGGTGAGCAGGGGCACCGTGGGTGCCGGCTCCGGGGAAGAGGAAGTCTTAAATATTGCTGCAGCATCTCCTCCAGTGTGGTGGAGCCCTCGCAGTTTGCACCACCCAGCTGGTGGTAAGATGTGAGTGTTTCCCCTGTGCCCTCGAAACTGGGCCACCAAGTCACCGGGGCGGGCACCAGGCCCTTTCCTGGGGAGGTCTGCTTGATGACTCGCACAATCTGCTCATTCCTGGGGTCCAGGTAGCCCATCTTACTGATGTACTCCTAGGCGGCCTCAATACTCTTACTGCCCGTCTGCTTGAGCGCTCTGCCAGCCATCTCCTGGTCACATTCCGCATTCACCAACTCCTGAAGCATCTGCAGGATCACCCCTGCAGCTGCTGAAGTGCCTGACTCGTTGGCAAAAGGCAGGAGGGAATATCGGATTTCCCTGAGCGCATTTTGATAAGGTCCAAACTTCGGGGTGGCTCTCATTTGCTGATACCTGGAGGCATCTTTGCCCCCCCCCC
>NW_018392818.1:15767-24717 GCF_900095145.1 Mus pahari | reverse complement strand
AGGGGGAGGGTATAGGGGACTTTTGGGATAGCATTTGAAATGTAAATGAAGAATATATCTAATAAAATAATTTAAAAACTAAAAATGAATCATTATGAAATATATTCAAGACAGGCAGTTGTGGTGCACGCCTTTAATCGCAGCACTCAGGAGGCAGAGGCAGGTGGATTTCTGAGTTTGAGGCCAGCCTAGTCTACAGAGTGAGTTCCAGGACAGCCAGGGCTATACAGAGAAACCCTGTCTTGAAAAACAAAAACAAAAACAAAAACAAACAATCAAAAGAAATATATTCAAATTACTACCTAACATAGTGAGAGAGTATTTAAAACTCATTACATATCTGTGTACATTGTCTAACAAAAAGTTTATTTAAAAAAGATTACCAGTGTTTCTAGGAGAGAAATTATTTTATTAGTAAGTATATTTTTAAAATTTCAAAATAGCAAAAGCTCTGAAGTTAAACATTAAGAAAATGCTAATTTCAAGCACAGTGAGAAAAATTATCAATAATATTTCCATGGTGTTTGTAGAACATTATTTTAATATTTTCAAATGTTAATATTCAACAAACAGAATAATTATTTTAAGATATATTTTGTTATGTTTCCCTTTTCATTTCTGGTTTTGTTCATTTGTATATTGTCTCTGTGCCCTCTGGTTAGTCTGGCTAAGGGTTTATCTATCTTGTTGGTTTTCTCAAAGATCCTGGTTTGATTGATTCTTTGTATAGTTCTTTTTGTTTCTATTTGGTTGATTTCAGCCCTGAGTTTGAATATTTCCTGCCATCTACTGCTCTTGGGTTTATTTGCCTTTGTTCTAGAGCTTTCAGGTGTGCTGTCAACCTGCTAATGTAAGCTCTCCTCAGATTCTTTTCGGAGGCAACCAGAGCTATGAGTTTTCCTCTCAGGACTGCTTTCATTGTTTGGCCCATTGTCCCATAAGTTTTGGTATGATGTGTCTTCATTTTCTTTAAATTTTAAAAGCCTTTTCTTTCTTTCTTTATTTCTTCCTTGACCAAGTTTTTATTGAATAGAGCATTGTTCAGTTTCCATGTGTATGTGTGCTTTCCATTTTTTTGTTTTTATTTAAGACCAGCTTTAGTCCTAGGTGATGTGATAAGGTGCATGGGATTATTTCAATCTTTTTGTATCTGTTGAGGCCTGTTTTGTGACCAGTTATATGGTTAGTTTTGGAGAAGGTGCCATGAGGTGCTGAGAAGGTATATTCTTTTGCTTTAGGATGAAATGTCCTATAACTATCTGTTAGATCCATTAGGTTCATAATCTCTCTTAGTTTCACTGTGCCTCTGTTACCATCATCTGTCCATTGATGAGAGTGGGGTGTTGAAGTTTCCCACTATTATTGTGTGGGGTGCCATGTGTTCTTTAAGCTTTAGTAAATTTTCTTTTATGAATGTGGGTGCCCTTGCATTTGGAGCATAGATGTTTAGAATTGAAAGTTCATCTTGGTAGATTTTTCCTTGATAGATAATGAAGTGTCCTTCCTTATCTTTTTTGATAACTTTTGGTTGAAAGTTGATTTTATTCTATATTAGAATGTCTACTCCAGCTTGTTTCTTGGGACCATTTGCTTGGAAAATTGTTTTCCAGCATTTTATTCTGAGGTGGTGTCTTTGTCCCTGAGGTGGATTTCCTGTATGTAGCAGAGTGCTGGGTTCTGTTTATGTATCCAGTCTATTTATCTGTCTTTTTTTGGGAATTGAGTCCATTGATGTTAAGAGATATTAAGGGAAAGTGATTGTCACTTCTTGTTATTTTGTTGTTAGAGGTGGAATTGTGTCTGTGTAGCTATCTTCTTTGGGACTGTTGAAAAATTACTTCCTTGCTTTTTTCCTCAGGTGTAGTTTGGTGTTTTCCATCTATTGTCCTTTGTAGGGCTGGAAAAAGATATTGTGTAAATTTGGCTTTGTCATGGAATATCTTGGTTTCTCCATCTATGGTAACTGAGAGTTTTGCTAGGTATATTAGCCTGGGCTGGCATTTGTGTTCTCTTAGGGACTGTATCACATCTGTCTAGGATCTTCTGGCTTTTATAGTCTCTGGTGAGAAGTCTGGTGTAATTCTGATAGTTCTGCCTTGATAATGTTACTTGACCTTTTTTCCTTACTGCTTTTAATATTCTTGCTTTGTTTAGTGCATTTGATGTTTTGATTATTATGTGACTGGAGGAGTGTATGTTCATGGGCATCTCTTTCTTTAGGTTAGGGAAGTTTTGTTCTATAATTTTGTTGAAGATATTTACAGGCCCTTTAAGTTGAAAATCTTCCCTTTCTTCTATACCTATTACCCCTAGGTTTCATCTTCTCACTGTATCCTTGAATTCCTGGATGTTTTGGGTTAGGAGCTTTTTGCATTTTCATTTTCTTTTACTGTTGTGTCAGTGTTTCTATGGTATCTTCTGCACCTGAGCTTCTCTCTTCTATCTCTTGTATTCTGTTGGTGATGCCTGCATCTATGACTCCTGATCTTTTCCCTAGGTTTTCTAACTCCAGGGTTGTCTCCCTTTGTGATTTCTTTATTGTTCCATTTCCATGTTTAGATCTTGGATGGTTTTGTTCATTTCCTTCACCTGTTTGATTGTGTTCTCCTGTCATTCTTTAAGGAATTTTTGTTTTTCCTCTTTATGGGCTTCTGTTTACCTGTGTACTCCTGTATTTCTTTAAGGGAGTATTTATGTACTTAAAGTCCTCTATCACTGTCATGAGATGTGATTTTAGATCCAAATCTTGCTTTTCCAGTGTGATGGTGAATNCAGGACTTGCTATGGTGGGACAATTGGGTTCTGATGATGCCAAGTAACCTTGGTTTCTGTTGCTTATGTTCTTACACTTGTCTCCCACTGTTGGAGTTTGTCAAAAGACCCTTACTCACAAAAAACACAGAGACCGCTGCCATTGCTGCAAAACGCATGAGGATTTTTATTGATCCAACATGTTTGGGACTCTTCTCTCAGTATGTAGGCCAGAGAAGAGACCCAGAACAAAGAAAGAACACACTTTTTTTTTTTTTTTACCTTTGTAAGGGACAGATTTGAGCAACAGGGTTCTCATTGGTGTAGCAAGTAACCCTTTTAGGCATTGGTTGGTTTGTATAGTGACTAAGTAATCCTTTGACCTAGTCCCTCTCTTTCCCTGCCCCCATGGTGGCTTATTATGATTTGGTCAGCAAAGTAATAGTACATTTTGAACTTATGGGTCAACTATTAATGTCACAGCTATTAACATCTGGAGAATTCTCGAAACAAGGTCAAGGTGGTTTGTGGTCTTTGTCAGAATTCAGTGGGGGGGGGGGGGGAGAATTGCTAATCTTGTTATGGTTATTTCTCTGAGAACAGCTAATATTATTTTGGTAGCTGCAGGCTTAATCATTTTGACTGCTAAAACTATGTTTTTATGTTTGTATAGTCAGCCAGCTTCCTTATCTCGCTCTGTACTTGGCCTGCTAGTACAGTTTGGAAAGTCCTTTTCCAAGGGGGAAGGTACTGGGTGGTCTTGAACTCAGTTTAGATATTACATCCCCCCCTTTCCCTGGTACATTTCAATCCTGAAATGATATCTCACTTTGTTATAGTTACTGATATTGTTGTCTGTGCATCAAAACTTGTACTATACTTAAACAATTAAGGATACATGGACCAAGCCGGGTATGGTGGTGCACGCCTTTAATCCCAGCACTCGGGAGGCAGAGGCAGGCGAATTCCTGAGTTCAAGGCCAGAATGGTCTACAAAGTGAGTTCCAGGTCAGCCAGAGCTATACAGAGAAACCCTGTCTCAAAAAAACAAAAACAAACAAACAAACAAACAAAAGATACATGGGCCAAAGATTAACAACAAAAGCAGGATAAGAAGGGGTAGTAAACAGGACTAGGCAGGGACCCTTCCAGCGAGTCAAGGGTATGGGTGTGATGCAGGTGCAGGTAGATCAGATCTCCAACCTGGAACTGGTGAGATGTCTTTAGGGTACTCTGCTCGTTTGTTGTAGCCAGGTGTGACCAGAATTTTTTTTGCACTACCTGTGAGTCTTTTAACTTAGCATACATATCATTATTACAACAACATATGGGTTTAAACACATCATTTTAAGACAGTGATGGGTATGGGAGCCCCATAAAGAATCTCAAAAAAATAAGACTGAATCAAGAGGGAGTATTTTTAGTTCTAAATAGGGCAAGGGGAAGGAGAACCATTTAGTCTGCACCAGTCTTTCTGGTTAATTTTTAGAGTTTTATGTATCCTTTTTATCTGTCCTGAGCTCTGAGGTCTATACACACAACGTAATTTTCATTTGACCTCTAAATACTTGACCACACCCTGGCAACAAAAGCAGGGCCATTATCTGACACTATTGCTTTTGGCACACTAAACTTTGGAAAAATTTTTTTACTACTCTTCTTGATGACCATCTGAACAGTCTCATTTTTACAAGGAAAAGCTTTTCTCCATTTCAAGAACATTCACAAAAGCCAGAAGGCATTTATATTTATATATATATTTTTAGGAAAGTCTACTTCTCAGTAGATGTCAGATCTGTCTTCTCAATATCATTTTCCTGGATCCACCATGGTGTGACAGACATAGACTTTTTGGCAGGGCACACACTTGTGCACTACCTGCTCCTCAAGGTATTTGGTACTTAGTCTTGGAGAATGTCTAGATGAGCTTGCTTACCCTTAAATGAGTCTATTGATGCATCTGTTTGATCATACTCTCTGCTTGTCTTTGTGGCAGAATTTTCTTTCCCTGGAGGTGTATCATATTCTCTTATTTTTGTTGAACTGGTGACTGGAATCTTTGGAAATGAGGGCTAAGTCCTCTGCTGTGTAGGCAAACTTGGGCTCCATTGCCAGGAGTACCAGCAGGGCCATGGCTGTAACTGCTTGTGCCTCTCGGTCTGTCATGTTGTTGTCCCTTGCTATCACGGCATCTCTCTTCTGATGACTGGGACAGTGGATGATGTTTACCTTGGCAGGGTCATAGAGGGCCTCAGTAGAGCCAGCATTTTCTTCTTTGTTTTTAATTTTTTTTTTTTTTTTTTGACGTCAGTAGACTCCTCTGTTGACATATGGCCTCTTAGACGTGGGCTGTGGCAAAAGCGTGCCTGCTATCCCTGTAGATGTAGAGTCTCTTGAGCTGATGTGTCCTCTGTCAGGGCTTGTCTGGATACCACAGCTGCTCTAGCATGTTTTTTTCTTCTTTTAGATAGCTGTTTTAGTCTGTGAATCAGGTAATGTCTGTGCCCTCTAGTGGCTGGTCTGTCAGATCTCTATGCCACTTATGTGTCTCAGCAAGAAGTGGCTGACAGGCTGGGTCTTGGAGCAGGACAGCTCAGTTCAGACTTGCAGGGGGCAAAAGTGACTCAATCAGAGTTGAACCACAGGGTCTGATAATGAGTCATGCGAGTGTTAGTCAGCCACGATCAGGGGGCTGAACCATACTTTCTAGGGCATGTGGCACTGAGATCACCAAGTTCTGTCCCAGAGTCAATTAATCTGCAACCTTGACCAGCAGCCACTATGTGTAGACAAGGAGGCCATCTTACAGCTACAAGGTCTAATTTCATACAAGTATGCCACAGGTCTTTTCCAGGGTCCCAATCTCTGAGTAAGAACCACTTTGGCAATATCTTTGTTTTCAGTCACAAACAGGTGGAAGGGCTTAGTCACATCTGGGAGGCCCAAAGCTGGAGCCGACATTAGGGCAGTCTTAATGGCATCAAAGTTTAGTTATTCTTTTATTTTCTCATATGTAGGGCTGTTTATCTCTTTAATTTAGTAAAACCTGGAATACACAATTTGCAAAAGCCCTCAGTGCCCAGGCACTTCTCTAAGTTGTTTTGCACTGGTTGGTGGAGGAATATGAAACAATCTCTTTTTTAGCTTCTTCTCTCATAGTTCGCTTCTGCCCTGGTTTATCCTTCTGTCTCACAGCACATCTCTGATTCTGACTCTCGTCTCTGTCTTTGTCAGCCTTATGTTTTTTATTTCTATATAGTAACCCTTTCTCTTGCCTACCTCTCACTTACTGTTTATTTATTTATTTATAAATTTTATTTATTATTATTATTATTATTATTATTATTATTATTATTATTATTATTTGGTTTTTTGAGGCAGGGTTTCTCTGTGTAGCCCTGGCTGTCCTGGAACTCACTTTGTAGACCAGGCTGGCCTAGAACTCAGAAATTCGCCTGCCTCTGCCTCCCAAGAGCTGGGATTAAAGGCATGTGCCACCATGCCCGGCTAAATATTTTTTATTTAGAGTATCTCTCTCATCTCGGACCTCTCTAATTTCTATTTCTATTCTCCCTTCTCTTCACTGTTAATCTATATGTTACTGACATCCATCTCTCTTGAGTCTGATGAAGCTTTGTTCTTTTTTATAGCCTTAGCTCACTTTTTTTTAGACCTCTATTCATATCTGTCTTCCTCATCTTTTTTTCCTTCGTTTCTCCTCCTCTGTACTTTCTTATTGACTTACACAATCCTTTCACCAACTTGCCCTGTCCTTTCTTCTAACTTCTGTAACTTCCTATTACCTTGGTCTGATTGTTGGGGCACTTTCTAGCCCAGAGAGACGAGACCCACCATTAGCCTAGTGATCAGACTTTTAGATGCTCCTTACCTTGGACAGAAAAAGCCCCAAGTGGGTGGATGCCCCCCTCACTGGAGCTTGGAATGGACTCACGGCCAGCAGCTCCCGGGTGGGGTTGCCCGAGAAGACATAGCTGTCCAAGAAGACACACAGGGCAGGGAAGGGAACGCAGGTCTCACAGCAGGCTGCGCTGGGCCACTGACATCTCAAAGTGAAAGCACTTTTTCTGCTAACAAGAGGCACTCTGGTTTACTGCCAAAGCCTGGAGTGGGCAGGTGGGATGCAGGGGAAAGGGAAACATCATTAGACAACTATGAGTCGTAGCCAGGGCAATGAACACCACAGGGTACTCCTGGCCAGCCACTTTTATAGACTCCTTTATCTCCCCTTCAGCAGCTATAACAACTAGGGCCACTGACTTCTCAGGGACCACCCCTCTTTTGCTCTGGGTTTCCTGAGCTGTTCCTCCCTAGGCTCGCTGCTTTCTCAAGTTGGAGAGTGGGAGGCAGGGCAGCTGAGGATCTGAGAGGAAGAGGTCACCATCGGGGTCTGACAGGATTCTTAGGCTTTTCCAGAGGGCATAACTCAAAAACAGTCATCAGTCATTAGTCTAAGTCTGAACACAAAGAGACACACAAGACACACAAGAGAAACTGTCCAGATAAAGCATCATAGTAATTCCACAGATACAGAAAGCAACCAACCAAACAAGACCAAGACAGGGTGTCTTACACACCGGAGCGTCCTCCAGCTTTCTGAGTTTGGATTCTGATCAGCCTGAGTTTGGATTCTGATCCGCCTGAGTTTGGTTTAAAAATTGCCCTGGGGGAAGTCCCAGCCCTGGAGGGACCTTCATCCCATCTGTAGGTTGGTAGAGACACTGTAACCCGCTTGTTAAGAACCCGGCATCTGATTCAGCGACCCTCTGGGTCATTTCTCTGGTTTTGGTTGTCCTGGTGGAAGCAGACGACGGTGTCTTTGTGTTTGTTGACAGTTTGTATGCTGTTTGTAGTCTTTGTGACTAAGACTATGGGACAGATTGTGACCACACACCCCCTAGTTTGACTCTTAACCATTGGACTGAAGTTAGGACTGGAGCCCATAACCTTTCTGTGGAGATCAAGAAACGACCTTGGCAGACATTTTGTGCCTCTGCATGGCCAACTTTTGGCGTTGACTGGCCACTGGAAGGATCTTTTGACTTGACTATAATTTTTGAGATTAAAGCCATTATCTTCCAGGAAGGACCAGGATTGCACCCTGACCAACAGCTGTACATTACAGTAATGGCAAGTCCTGGCCCAGAATCCTCCACCCTGGATCAAGCCTTGGGTGCGCCAGCAGAAGCCAGGCTCCCGAGTCCTGGCCTGCCAAAAACCCACAGAAGAGAAATCAAAAGTAAAGGCTTTTCCTGAAGTGGAGCCTCCAGCTCAGCCTTCGGCTCCTCCTAAAATCTATCCCGAGATTGAGGAGCCTCCTGAGTGGCCTAGTCCACTACCTCCCCCTTATCCACAGCCTCAAACCCTGCAGCCAGTGAACCCTGAACCCTGCATGGAGCCGGAGAGCACAGAGTACGGACAGACTCTGGTGGACCTGCCCAACCTCCAACCCCTTCCGTACTGGCCATTTTCTTCTGCTGATCTTTATAACTGGGAAACTAATCACCCTCTTTTTTCAGAAAATCCTGCTAGCCTGACAGGATTGGGAGAGTCTCTGATGTTCTTCCACCAACCCACATGGGATGACTGCCAGCAGCTGCTGCAGATGCTCTTCACAACAGAGGAGCGAGAGAGAATTCTGTTAGAGGCTAGGAAAAAATATCCCGGGAGCCGATGGGTGGCCTACACAGCTACTAAATGAGATCGACATGAGATTCCCTTTGACTCGCCGTGGTTGGGACTACAACATGGCTGAAGGTAGGGGAGAGTTAAAAAATCTATCACCAGGCTCTAGTCGCTGAGGCACCTCAAGATGGCCCACTAATTTGGCTAAGGTAAGAGAGGTAATGCAGGGGCTGACTGAACTGCCCTCCGTGTTCCTTGAAAGGCTTATGGAAGCCTTCAGGTGGTTCATTCCCTTTGATCCTACCTCGGAAGCCCAGAAGGCCTCAGTGGCCCTGGCCTTCATAAGGCAGTCGACCCCGGATATCAGAGAGCAACTTCAGAGATTGGAAGGGTTACAGGAGGCTGAGTTACATGATCTAGTGAAAGAGGCAGAGAAGGTGTTTCATAAGCAGGAGACTGAGGAAGAGAAGAGAAGAGAAGAGAAGAGAAGAGAAGAGAAGAGAAGAGAAGAGAAGAGAAGAGAAGAGAAGAGAGAGAGAGAGAGAGAGAGAGAGAG
>NW_018392818.1:11469-15242 GCF_900095145.1 Mus pahari | reverse complement strand
GAGGCAGAGGCAGGCGGATTTCTGAGTTCGAGGCCAGCCTGGTCTACAGAGTGAGTTCCAGGACAGCCAGGGCTATACAGAGAAACCCTATCTCGAAAACAAAACAAAACAAAAAAGAAAGAAAGAAAGAAAGAAAGAAAGAAAGAAAGAAAGAAAGAAACTTGATCCTGTGGCCAGTGGGTGGCTGGCATGCCTAAAGGCAATTGCAGCTGTGGCCATGCTGGTCAAGGATGTGGACAAATTAATATTGGGTCAGAGTGTAACCATAGTGTCCCCGCATGCACTGGAGACCATCGTCCAGCAGCCCTGGACCAGTGGATGACCGACACCTGTATAACCCACTATCAAAGTCTGCTTCTCACAGGGAGGGTCACATTCACTCCACCAGCCACCCTCAACCCTGTCACTCTTCTGGCTGAAGAGACTGGGGTCCATAAAGATCTCATGGATATTCCACTGACCGGAGAAGCAATGACCTGGTTCACTGATGGGAGCAACTATGTGGTAGAAAGTAAGAAGATGGCTGGGACAGCAGTAGTGGATGGGACCCGCATAGTATGGGCCAGCAATCTGCCAGAAAGAACTTCAGCACAAAAGGCTGAGCTCATGGCCCTCACGCAAGCCTTGTGGCTGGCTGAAGGGAAGTCCATCAATATCTACATGAACAGCAGGTATGCTTTTGCGACTGCACATGTGCATGGGGCTATCTATAAACAGAGGGGGCTGCTCACTTCAGCAAGAAAGGAATCCAAAAACAAAGAAATTCTAGGTTTGTTAGAAGCCTTACATCTGCCAAAAAGACTAGCCATTATACATTGCCTTGGACACCAGGAGACCAAAGATTTCATCTCAAAAAGAAACCAGATGGCTGACCAGGTCGCTAAGCAGGCAGCCCAGAGTGTTAACCTTCCGCCTGTGTCTAGGGTAATAGGGTCAGAAAATGGCCCTGCTTTTGTTGCTCAGGTAAGTCAGGGACTGTCCAAAATATTGGGGATTTATTAGAGGTTACATTGTGCATACAGGCCCCAAAGCTCAGGACAGGTAGAGAGGATGACTAGAACCATTACAGAGATCCTTACCAAATTGACTGCGGAGACTGGCGCTAATGGTTGGATAGCTCTCCTACCCTTTGTGCTCTTTAGGGTTAGAAATACCCCTGGACAGTTTGGATTGACCCACTATATATTGCTTTATGGGGAGCCCCCTCCACTGGTAAAAATAGCCTTTGTACATAGTGCTGACATGCTGCTTTCCCAGCCTTTGTTCTCTAGACTCAAGGCGCTCGAGTGGGTGAGACAGCAAGCATGGAAGCAGCTCCAGGAGGACTACTAAAGAGAAGGAAACCTGCAAGCTCCACATTGCTTCCAAGTCAGAGATTCGGTCTAAATTGGATGTCACCGGGCAGGAAACCTTGGAAAGGCCCTTATCTTATACTCTTGACCACCCTACTTTCTACTCTTATGGGACCCTTTTTGATTTTGCTTCTACTTTTAATTATAGGTCCATGTGTGTTAAATAGACTAGTTGCCTTTATTAGAGCAAGAATTAGTGCAGTACAGCTTTTAGTTTTGAGACAACTGTACCATGCCCTAAAGGATCAAGTGCGTCAGGGAAAAGATAGTGTCTAGTTCTAGGATTAGAACTACTAACAAGTAGAAGTAGGGAATGAAAAAGTGTAACATAAACACAAAAAGACTAGGCCTTTAGGCCTGGACTTGAAAATGTGACCTTTGTGACTCAATGCTCCAAGGCATGCTAATCATAAAATGGATAGAGACATTCCTCCACCCACCTGCTTACTGGGTTCAGGGAGTGTTTGTTAAAAAAAAAAGAGGTCACTTTGACCATTCCTAGAACCCGCTATACAAATGTGCTATTGTTAGAAGCTCATAGAAACTGTCTTGAGAAATAACCACACAGTTACCAGGTATTTTTCCTTGTGACTTCCCACTTCCTCGTGACTCTTAACTGGTATTTTTGGTAATTTCCAATAATGCCCTCCCCACCCCCTTGGGTTGTGTTTTTTTTTTTTTTTTAATACAACCTTCCCCAGTTACTCGGATCCCACCCTCCTCTACCCCTGCATGGTGTACGACTGTGGGTCCCAGAGTGCATCTGGAATAAAATTCCTCTTGTGTTTTGTATCAAGACTGTTTCTCATGAGTGATTTGGGGTGTCTCCTCTCCTGAGTCAGAATGTAGGGGAGTCCTCATTTTGTGGGACTTTCTTTTTTTTCTTTTTTTTTAATTATTATTTTCTTTATTTACATTTCAAATGCTATCCCGAAAGTTCCCTATACCGCTCCCCCACCCCTGCTCCCCTACCCACCCACTCCCACTACTTGGCCCAGGCTTTCCCTTGTGCTGGATCATATAAAGTTTGCAAGACCAAGGGGCCTCTCTTCTTGTGGGACTTTCAAATTGAGTCCATTGATATTAAGAGATATTAAGGAAAAGTAATTGTTGCTTCCTATCATTTTTGTTGTTAGAGTTGGGATTCTGTTCTTGCCGCTATCTTCTTTTAGGTTTGTTGAAGGATTACTTTCTTGCTTTTTGTACAGTTTCATTTCCCTCCTTGTGTTGGAGTTTCCCCTTTATTATCCTTTGAAGGGCTGGATTCATGGAAAGATATTGTGTGAATTTGGTTTCATCATGGAATACTTTGGTTTCTCCATCTATGGTAATTGAGAGTTTTGCTGGGTATAGTAGCCTAGGCTGGCATTTGTGTTCTCTTAGGGTCTGTATAGCATCTGTCCAGGATCTTCTGGCTTTCATAGTCTCTGGTGAGAAGTCTGGTGTAATTCTGATAGGTCTGCCTTTGTGCTTCTACACAAATGTAAGTATCCACACTGAGAAATGGACTCTAGGTACACATTCTCAGAGGCAAATCTACAATAAAATTGCTTTCCACCATAGAATTCATTTCTGACCTGTCAATTTTGTCTTTTTAGCAGACTTTGATAAATTCTTAAAAAGAGGAATAAAATCAAGTATGGCACTATTTAGGAATACTTACACAGGGCCATTGCATTTCAATTCCTGAACATATTTTGGAAATTATCAGTTTTTCAAGTATAATTTATTTTTTTGAGCCCTAAGGAGGGTCTCTAAGAATTAAAGGCCATAACCAATTCCCCCAAATATGTAAAACTATATTCAATTTAGTAATGGATTTTCAGAGAAATAGGCATCACAGTACAAATATATCTTCACATTCTTAATTTGATAGGAGGTACACAGGGCTGAGCATATAGAGACAGAGAGAAGGAGACTGGGGGACCTCTGGGGGATATGTGAGAAAAACATGTTGCCCTCCCAACACAGGACACAGGACAACGGGAGAAGATCATTTGATAAGACACCACCCTAGAGATTTTTCACCATGTCTCCTTGATGATACTGAATACCATTATAAAGTGTGCTTTCTCTTACCAGGGCAGTGTCCCATTGGACAGGTCAGTGACTACTCTGCACATGCAGGAATCTTATTTTTACTAGCTGATGGGCCTCATTAGAAAGACAGGGGTGGGGCTGGGGTGGGGGATACAGGATGTTCATCTCCACAAAAAAAAAAAAGCAAGATTCTGAACCCATCCCCAGGCAAATTCTAACTAAAACCCAGATGTAACACTGTCCCAATCACACACCCCAACCATTAGGAAATAAGAAACTTGACTGAGAAGCCGGGCGTGGTGGTGCACGCCTTTAATCCCAGCACTCGGGAGGCAGAGGCAGGCGGATTTCTGAGTTCGAGGCCAGCCTGGTCTACAAAGT
>NW_018392818.1:1639-10474 GCF_900095145.1 Mus pahari | reverse complement strand
CCTGCATCCTTTGGTGATCAACAGCAGTATGGAAATGTAAGCCGAATAAACCCTTTCCTCCCCAACTTGCTTCTTGGTCATGATGTTTGTCCAGGAATAGAAACCCTGACTAAGACAGAGGGGTATTGGAAGGTACATAACTCTTATCGCTGTCTCTAAACAATTTTCACAGGACAGACTGAGAGATCAAGATGAAGAAGGATCAGCTGCAAAGCAAAGGATCAATGGAGAAACTCAGGGGAAAGGGGTGCTTAAAGTGCCTGAAGATCCCTGTATTTCCAGGGTGAGTGGGTGGAGCTGAGGCCTGAGACTCTGCATAGGAGTAAAGTGGGGGTAACATACTGCTTACCTGACGAGGAATTGTGTGTTGAGATGAACAGCTTCATGCTGGGGGTTATGACACCACAGCCAGTATTTACTGGATCTTCTAGGTGTGGATGATGGAAAAGCAGTCTTGGGAGGGAAGAATCCCTACCCAGCTCTGTACAAAAGATGAGACCATTTTGCTGCTGGTTTGTTTGTTCTATTTTTTTGTTGTCTCTTCCTTACTCAGGAACTGCGTTGGGAAGCAACTTGCCATGAGTGTGCTAAAGATGGCTGCACCCCTGACCCTGCTCGAATTCTACTGAATCTGAGCACCTTGATATGTGATCATTTTGGAAACTAGGATTTCCCTAAAGATAGAACCAGATACCCCCGAGTCTTGGAAAGTAACAAATGGTTCTCTTCACTGCTGAGCTGTCAGACTAGGAGTCACTGTCATAAAAATCCTCAACTGCATCCAAGGTTTTTGAGACTTTTGACCTTGTCCTGTCTCCATTGGTCTCTTTTTCAGGACCACCTGGACTGCTTTTGAATGAGGCTTTCCTTACCCTTCCACAGTGGAGGAGTGATATCACCAGATCGTCTGCCTCCTGCTCCTTATGCTTGGATTCCCCTTATGTTTCCCATGCTTTTCAGCTGCCTTTATGACTCCCAGTGCAGTTCAGCTCTCTCTTTATCATACAGTTTACTCTTTGTTCCATAGCTACCTCATCACTGTGTCACTTGAGGTCTTCTATCCACTGTCTCCTACTGGAAGTTATATTTTACTATTGTCTGAATGTGAAAATCCACTGGGATGGCTATTCTTGGTCATTAACTTGACTACTTCTGTAATGAACTACAATCCAGAAATGGAGGGCATACTGGTGGTCCAGTATCTTGAGGCTAGAAGACACATGCTTTGGATACTAAGGCATCATGGCCATGAAAAGACTAGGCCTAGGCAAGGTGGTACATGCCTTTAATCCCAGGAGAAAAAGGCAAGCAAATGTTTGAGTTCAAGATCAGCCTAGGACAGAACAAGTTCCAAGAACAGCTTAGGTCCATAGGTAGTGGTACACACCTTTACTCTGGGCCCCAACTTCTTTTGGAGGCCTGCCTAAGGATAATGGAAGAAGAAAGACATAGGATCAGAGGTGAGGAGGATACAACATCAGCCCCAACTCTGGAAGCAGTTGGAACCAGCAGACCCAGGAACTCCACCTGAATAATGGCACAGGTTGGTTTCTGTCTGGACTGTTGCCCTGAGCAGTCCTTGGGAGAGAACTCCATAGCCAGTCTCATAACATCCAAAGGAAGCTACCCTCCCAAGCGCTCTAACATCCCCAGGATCAAAGGATTAGAGGTGAAGAGGACACAACATCTGCCTCAACACCAGGAGTAACTGCGACCAGCAGGACCGAGGCACCCAGGAACTCCACCTGACCAGTGGCACAGGTTCCTTCCTGTCTGAGCAGGTGCCCTGAGCAGACATTGAATACAAACTCTGTAGCCAGTCCTATAACACCCAGAGGAAGTTCCACTCTCAGGTACTCTAAAACACCCAGGATCACAGGATCACAGGGTCTCAGGGTCCCAGAGACAGCTTGACATCCAGGAGCTCTAACACACCCAGGATCTCAGAATCACAGGATCACAGAAAGAGCTGAACCCTGAGGAGTTCTGTCACAACCAGGAGCACAGGAAGGACAGGTTCCAGTCAAATATAGCGAGGGAAGGTAGCACTGGAGATAACCAGATGGTGGGAGGCAAGTATAAGAACATAAGCAACAGAAACCAAGGTTACTTGGCATCATCAGAACCNAANCCTCCCACCATAGCAAGTCCTGGATACACCATCACACCAGAAAAGCAAGATATGGATCTAAAGTCACTTCTCATGACAGTGATAGAGGACTTTAAGGACATAAATAACTCCCTTAAAGAAATACAGGAGAACACAGATAAACAGCTACAAACCCTTAAAGAGGAAACACAAAAAATCCTTAAAGAATTACAGGAGAACACAATCAAACAGGTGAAGGAAATGAACAAAACCATCCAAGATCTAAACATGGAAATGGAACAATAAAGAAATCACAAAGGGAGACAACCCTGGAGTTAGAAAACCTAGGAAAGAGATCAGGAGTCATAGATGTAAGCATCACCAACAGAATAAAAGAGATAGAAGAGAGAATCTCAGGGCCAGAGGATATCATAGAAAACACTGACACAACAGTCAAAAAAAATGCAAAATGCGAAAGCTTCTAACCCAAAACAGCCAGGAAATCTAGGACAGAATGAAAAGATGAAACCTAAGGATAATAGGTATAGAAGAGAGGGAAGATTTGCAACTTAAAGTGTCAGTAAGTATCTTTCAACAAAATTATAGAAGAAAACTTCCCTAACCTAAAAAAATTAGATGCTCATGAACATACAAGAAGCCTACAGAATTCTAAATAGACTCAACCAGAAAAGAAATTCCTCCCATTACTTAATAATCAAAACACCAAATGCACTAAACAAAGAATTTTAAAAGCAGTAAGGGAAAAAGGTCAAGCACCATATAAAGGCAGACCTATCAGAATTACACCAGACTTCTCACCAGAGACTATGAAAGCTAGAAGATCCTGGGCAGATGTCATACAGACCCTAAGAGAACATAAATGCCAGCCCAGGCTACCATACCTAGCAAAACTCTCAGTTACTGTAGATGGAGAAACCAAGATATTCCATGACAAAACCAAATTTACACAATATCTTTATCCAGCCCTACAAAGGATAATAGATGGAAAACACCAAACTACACCCTAGAAAAAAAAGCAAGAAAGTAATCTTTCAACAATCCCCAAAGAAGATAGCTACACAAACATAATTCTACCTCTAACAACAAAATAACAAGAAGCAACATTCACTTTTCCTTAATATCTCTTAACATCAATAGACTCAATCCTCCCCCAAAAGACACAGAATAATAGACTGGATATGTAAACAGGACCCAGCATTTTGCTGCATATAGGAAACAAGCTTCAGTGACAAATACAGACAGTACCTCAGAGTTAAAGGTTGGAAAACAATTTTCCAAGCAAATAGTCCCAAGAAACAAGCTGGAGTAGGCATTCTAATATTGAATAAAGTCAACTTTCAAACAAAAGTTAAAAAAAGATAAGGAAGAACACTTCATTATCTATCAAGAAAAAATCTACCAAGATGTACTCTCAATTCTAAACATATATGCTCCAAATTTAAGGGAACCCACATTCATAAAAGAAACATCACACCCCACACAATAATAGTGGGAGACTTCAACACCTAACTCTCAGCAATGGACAGATCTTGGAAACAGAAACTAAACAGAGACACAATAAAACTAAGAGAGGTTATGAACCAAATGGATTTAACAGATATTTATAGAATATTTCATCCTAAAGCAAAAGAATATATTTCCTTCTCAGCACCTCATGGTGCCTTCTCCAAAACTCACCATGTAGTTGCTCACAAAATAGGCCTCAACAGACACAAGAAGATTGAAATAATCTCATGCACCCTATCATATCACCAAGGACTAAGGCTAGTCTTAAATACAACCAAAACAAAAAAAATGGAAAGCACACATACACATGGAAACTGAACAACGCTCTATTCAATGACAACTTGGTCAAGGGAGAAATAAAGAAATTAAAGTCCTTTTTAGAATTTAATGAAAATGAAGACACATCATACCAAAACTTATGGGACACAATGAAAGCAGTGGTAAGAGGAAAACTCATAGCTCTAAGTGCCTCCAAAAAGAATATGAAGAGAGCTTACACTAGCAGCTTGACAGCACACCTGAAAGCTCTACAACAAAAAGAAGCCAATAAGCTGGTTGTGGTGGCACATGCCTTTAATCCCAGCACTTGGGAGGCAGAGGCAGGTGGATTTCTGAGTTCGGGGCCAGCCTGGTCTACAGAGTGAGTTCCAGGACAGCCAGGATTACACAGAGAAACCCTGTCTCGAAAAAACAAACAAATAAACAAAAAACCCAACCAACCAAACAAACAAAAGCAAATAAATCCAAGAGGAGTAGATGGCAGGAAATATTCAAACTCAGGGCTGAAATCAACCAAATAGAAACAAAAAGAATTATACAAAGAATCAATCAAGCCAGGAGCTGATCTTTGAGAAAATCAACAAGATAGATAAGCCCTTAGCCAGACTCACTAGAGGGCACAAAGACAGCATCCTAATTAACAAAATCAGAAAAGGAAAAGGAAACATAACAATGAAATATATCTTAAAATAATTATTGAGTATGTTATGTATTAACATTTGAAAATATTAAAATCATGTTCTACAAACATGGAAATATTGATAATTTTTCTCACTGTGCTTGAAATTAGCATTTTCTTAAAGTTTAACTTCAAAGAGTTTATGCTATTTTGAAATTTTAGAAATATACTTCCTGAAAAAATAATTTCTCTCCTAGAAACACTGATAATCTTTTTTAAGTAAACTTTTTGTTAGACAATGTACACAAATATGTAATGCATTTAAAATACTCTCACTATGTCAGGTAGTATCATATAAGGGTGTTTGAATATATTTCTTAATGATTCATTTTTAATATTTTATGGTCTGTTGCTATGCTTAATTCCCAGAGAATATTTTGTATGTCTTGAAACATTTTAGTATTAAACATTAGATATAGGATCCTCAGGTATGGACAGTATTAAATATTCATTAATGATATTTTTAGGGTATGAAAGGATATAAACATAAAAATTGAACAAATTTTTTATGAATTTTATGATTCTCAAAATACTCAATATTGTTAATATGTTTGATGTATAAAATACATTTAAATAATAAAAAAATTTAAGAAAAAAAAGGAAGGAGGAAGGCGTCCTACTCTGCCTACTTGCACTTACTCGCCAGCACATCTTTTGAAGCCTACACCGTAAGGATTCCAGCTTATACAGAAGACCAGCTGAAACACCCAGCTTCATGGGATTGAACAGCTACTAGATTCTTGGAGTTCCCATTCACAGATGCACATTGTTGGTTTAGTTGGACTACAGGCTGCACGTCGTTCCAATGACTTTAGGGAACGTTGACTAATACATCCACCAAGTCTCCAGCCCTTATATTTTGGAACCAATTTTCTAGACCTAGCTGGCCTCAAACTCAGAGACACACTCTCATCTGCCTCCCAAGTGATAGGATTAAAGGCGTGTGCCACCATACCTGGCTGCTAGTCCTCTATTCTTATCACAGTCTTTATTCTAATACACAGAAGTGACTGATGCTGACATTACTTGTGGATGCACAGTCAACAATATAGTTCTATTATCTCGCTTCACTGTCTCTATGGAAGCAAGCCCAGAAGTAGAATTTCTCTGTTTTCCCTACCCAAAAAGCTGTGCCTACCTGAGGTTGGTCATAAAAGCTAGGAGTTTTACCCTCCATACTTTTCGGTATCTACCAGGACTTAAGTGGAACTAGATTGTTGCTAGAGTAATAGATAATTTATTTCAACTGAAATGGAGATCTAGCAGAGCACTATGTGAGCAAGGTGCTGGACTTGATGTCAAGACTTCTTTTAAAAAGAAAACAAATAGTAACGAAAAATAACAAACCAGATATAGGGTTTGTGGTGGTTTGAATAAAATTGCCCCCCCACAGGCCCATAGGGAGTGCCACTATTAGGAAGTATGAGTAGGTGTGGCCTCATTGGAGGAAGTGTGTCATTGGTGATAATCTTTGAGGTTTCAAGTACTCAAGCTAGGCCCAGGAGGCACTCTCTTCCTGCCTACACAGATATAAGTCTCTCAGCTCTCTCTCCATCATCATGCCTGCCCATGTGCTACCCTGCTTCCCAACATGATGACAATGGACTAAACCTCAGAATTGTGATTCAGCGCCAATTAAATGCCTTCCTTTATAAGAGTTTCTGTGTCATGACAGCAGAACAGGGATGGGAGCAGAGAAGTAACAGTGACACAGTCAGCAGGAACTGGCAGTGAAATGGTAGCAATGACAGTAGAAACTGCATCTATGAGAATGGCAATGACAATGGACTGAAGGACCAAAGGATTTAGACAGTCTACACCTAAGTGCTGTGACACCAGCCACTGTCAAGGACTGGGAATCCTATCTTCCTAGGCCTACAAAAAAGCTGTAACACTTACCATGTACCATGACACTGAGGGTCCTAGCACCTGTAGCCTGCCCTAGGACTCTAACACCAGAGACTGCTACCATCTCCTGATCATGGCTCTGTACTGCTACTGCTGGCTGCTATTAGAAGTTGAAGATTACAAATCTGCTAAGGACAAACAATAGAAGAGCTTTTTTTTTTTTTTTTTTTTTTTTTTTTTTTTTTTTTAAACCTGCCCATAATTTCTAGCTAGCATAGCTAAAGAAACTCAAATTGGTAAGAGGGAGTTGTAACTAAAGTTTGTGATCCCTCTCATTCACACCAAGAAGGTTGGAGAAGTAGCAGGCTGCATCCACATTTATCACAGGACAGGTTAAGGGAATGTTGACCATTTACCCTGAGACATTAGACTTCTGGAGTCATTTTGTAGGTATACCTTGGAATCTGGTAATTGTTTTTTTTTTTTTTGGTTTTTCGAGACAGGGTTTCCCTGTGCAGTCCTGGCTGTCCTGGAATTCACTCTGTAGACCAGGCTGGCCTCCAACTCAGAAATCTGCCTGCCTCTGCCTCCCAAGTGCTGGGACTGGTAATTGTTATATCTTAAACCATCCCTTCTTGCTGACTGAGCTTCAGTTGTGTATGGATTGTATGTGTGGATGCACACTTGCTTCAGAACCATGCCTGTTAGCATGGTCATTGTGGGCTACAGCAAGCTCTTCTCACTAAAATACATTTAGTAGTGTGTTGGCCACTGGCATATTTAGTCCAGAGGATTCTAGGTTGTTCACATGGTGGGGTGACAGAAGTACAATCTGTAGCATATCCCAGGAGTGACACACATTCCTGTGAAAAAGTGGGAGAAAGCATGCAGTCCTCCAAGTTCTGTGTTGGAAGGGACAGAGACACTAAAACATTTGTCAACCTCTGTTAGCATCCTCAGACATAGCTCCAGTGTGAAGCCATATGGAACAGTTCTTGTTCCTCATCTTGAAGATGCAGAACTCCCAACCTAGATGTGGGTCTTGTGTTTTATACTACTGACTCACTAGGGAAGATGTAATGTTGCACAATATTTGTCTACACCTGAGAAACCTGAGAATATTTTATTTACCAGAAAAAAAACCTGTTTCTAATTGTGGTGTGGTTCAACCCTTGCACACACTTTAATCCAAGAGCTTTCTTTTTATTGTAAACATGATCAAATAAAGTTAACCACAGGTCAAGAGGTGGAGTTAGCAACCAGTTAATAAACAAAGGGGATAAACAAAGGGAACAAACAAACAAACAAACAAAGAGTAAGATGAAGTCTAGAGGATGCAAAGAGAGATACAGAAGAAACAGAAGGGGAGGACATTAATTCTGAAGGGGGTTTTGAGACAGCATGGATAAGGAGAACTTACTTTTGGAAAATTGACTGTGAAGGAAAGCCAGCTAAGTGCTTTCTCTATCTGTCTGTGCTGACAGACTTTCAATACATCATCTGGCTCCCAAGTCTTCATTGGTAAAAACCAAACATTCCAGATTTTGTTAAAAACAACAACATAGACTTATGTAGTGGTGCATAACATTTCTAGGTTAATAATCCAAATAATGATTAGATCTGAGGCCTGTTCTACCAAGAGAATTCATGCATGATGCCATAAACATGGACAAACACTCATGGCTGGGGAGGTCACTGAACCCAGAAGAAATTTATGACTGATGTTCGCTTAATGGAAACATGATTGAACTTCATTTTGAGTATGAACATTTATATCCATAGACATAATTAATAGCACCCGGAGGACATTGTCCTTAAAATTTTTTAAAAATAAATTGAACTGTTATTAATATTTCATTCTGTTTTAGTACATTCAAAGGTTTTATATATCTTTTTATTGTTTGAGAATTTTGTACATGCACTTAATGTGTTTTGATCAAATCTATCCCCAACTCCCTTCTCTCCAATTCCTCCTATACGTCCACAACTTTTCCTCCCAACTCCAATGAGACCTTAGTGCTGCCAGTGTGAGTGTATCAATGGAGCCATCTGTTAGACCATGGGCATAGACCTACCAAGTGCCACATTCCTGAAAAAGAAAAACCCGGACTCTCCCTCTCACAGTAGCCATCAATTGACAGTTACTCAGATAGTGTAACTTCATAGCCTCCCTCCACACTCATGCTGGTATTCTGGATGGCTTGATTGTGTTCAGCTCTTGTGCAAGTAGTTACAGACACTGTGATTTCATGTGTGCAATGGTCCTGCCTTATGTGGAGAACAATCTTGCACGTCACTCATATACCTCTAGTTCTTATACTTTTTCTGCCTCTATTCCAATGTGATCCCTAGGCCCTGGAACACACACCACACACACACACACACACACACACACACACACACACACACACAC
>NW_018392818.1:0-1152 GCF_900095145.1 Mus pahari | reverse complement strand
CCCCCCCCCCCGCCCCTGCTCCCCTACCCACCCACTCCCACTACTTGGCCCAGGCCTTCCCTTGTGCTGGGTCATATAAAGTTTGATATGCCATACATTTTTAAAACTCAAATTTTCCTTAATTCCATAAGGACATTTTATTGTTCAGTATAGACCTATCACATTTAGTTATATGTATTTCTGCTATCAACTATAAGATTATGAGGTCAAGAAAGTGTTGTTAAACAAATGCTATTGAAGCGTTGGCAGGATTGCCAACTGGTGCAATGACTCTGAAAAGCAGTTAGGAGTATATTTACCACATGAGCATGTACCACTCCTTGGCATATGTCCAAAGGATTCAAATATACTCTACAGGTACTTGCTCATCCATGTCCACTGTCACTCTCTATAGTAGCTAGAAAATAGAAACACCCTAACATTCCTAGAAAAGGGGAGGGAGAGGAGGAACGAGGGACAAATAACACTAAGAATGTTTGAAAAAGGCCAGAAGGAAGCATAGTTTTATGTTTACATAAAAAGAAATGTATCACATATGTGTTATAATTTCTGCCACTCAGACACTCAGAGTGACAATGCTCCCTTCAAGAGCCATGGCAAATCTAACAAACACCTTAGTGCCAGATATGGGAAACTTCTTTTTAGATTGCTAATCTGAGGAGAAGCTTCCAGAATAATACAAACTGTTGTTGTGCCCTTGGCTGACTCCCAAAATTCTTTTTTTCCAATTTTTTTGGAAACTTCATTTATATTTTAAATGCTATCCCCAAAGTCCCCTATACCCTCTCCCTCACCACTCCCTTACCCACACACTCCCACTTCTTGGCCCTGGTATTCACCTGTACTGGGGCATATAAAGTTTGCAAGACCAAGGGGCCTCTCTTCCCAATGATGGCTGACTAGACCATCTTCTACTACTTATGCAGCCAAAGACACGAGCTCTGGGGTTAGTTAGTTCATATTGTTGTTCCACCTCTTGTTCATATTGTTGTTGCAGACCTCTTCAGCTCCTTGGGTACTTTCTCTAGCTCCTCTATTGGGGGCCCTGTGTTCCATCTAATAGCTGACTGTGAGCATCCACTTCTGTGTTTGCCAGGCACTGGCACAGCCTCACAAGAGATAGATATATCAGGGTCCTTTCAGCAAAATCTT
>NW_018392817.1:0-6078 GCF_900095145.1 Mus pahari | reverse complement strand
TTCTTGGCAGTCAAGCTCCTCTGAGACACTCAAATACTAGTGTGACCCAGCTCCTGTTATCCTAGGATTCTGTTGTCCTAAGATCCTGCGTGTGTTACCGTGCATGGAAGTGGTGTCTCCTCTGAGGACTGTGGAGTTGTCTGGTCTGTTCGAAACCAAGGTAAATCTGAACTGATTTAAAGGAACCTGAGCCTCTGGTCAGGAAAGGCTCTGGTGTCCTTGTTCCTGCTGTCACAGGCCCATCACTATTAGATTTGAGCAGCTTTTGTGTTCCACTCAGCAGTCAGCTTGGGCAATCCACTAGGGACCGTGGCCCCCTCAGAGCACTAGGTGATCCGGTGCTGGCACAGACCGAAAGGGATTTGTGCCCCTGGTCAGGCTGGTTCTCTGCTTCCCTAGTGCTGTCTCAGGTCCCGCGCGCGATTGGATTGGAGCAGAAGTTGTGTTCCACTCACCAGTGATCCTAAGATCGCTTGGGCAGTCTGCTAGGGACTGTGGGTGTGTCTGTAGAATCCGTGCCCTTGGTGACCTGGTGCTGGTGCAGACTGGAAGGGGCTTGTGCCCCTGGTCAGGCTGGTTCTCTTCTGCCCTAGTGCTGTCTCAGGTCCCATGTGCAATTCAATTGGAGCAGATGTTGTGTTCCACTCACCAGTGATCCTAAGATCGTTTGGACAGTCCACTAGAGACCATGGGGGTATCCACCAAATCTGCGCCCTAAGTGACCAGGTGCTGCTGCAGACCGGAAGGGGCTTGTGCCCTTGGTCAGGCCAGTTCTCAGCTGCCCTAGTGCTATCTCAGGTCCCGTGTGCAATTGGATTGAAGCAGATGTTGTGTTCCACTCACCAGTGATCCTAAGATTGTGTGGGCAGTCCTCTAGGGACCATGGGGATGTCTGCCCACTCTGTGCCCTAGGTGACCCGGTGCTGACGCAGACAGGAATTGATTTGTGCCCCTGGTCTGGCTGGTTCTCTGCATATTAGTTCTTTATTGGATGTGTAGTTGGTGAAGATCTTTTCCTAGTCTGTTGCCTTCTTTGTCCAAATAGTGGTATGCTTTGCCTTACAGAATCCTTTCAGCCCCATGAAGTCCCATTTATTAGTTGATGATTTCAATGTCTGTGCTAACAATGTTTTGTTCAGAAAGTATTCTCTAGTGACAATTAGTTCAAGGCTATTCCCCACTTTCTCTTTTAAAAGTTTCAGTGTATCTGGTTACAGGTTGAGATCTTTGATCCATTTGGAGTTGAGTCTTTTTGCAGGGCGATGAGAATTGATATATTTGCATTCTTCTACATGCAGTTATCCAGTTAGATCAGCACCATTTGTTGAAGTTGTGTAATTTTCATCCAGTGCATATTTCTGACTTCTTGATTTAAAAAATCAGGTGTTTGTCCATAAGAGGGTGTATTTGTCTAGGTTTTCAATTCTATTCTATTTATCAATATGTCTGCTTTTGTGACAATACCTAACTGTTTTTATTATAATAGTATTATAGTGCAACTTGAAATTGAGAATGATAAGTCCTCCAACAATAGTTTTTAGTTGTTCAGGCTTGTCTTAGCTATCCTAGATATTTTGCTTTGTCATATGAAGCCGAGAATTATACTTTCACGATATGTAAATAACTGTGTTGGAATTTTGATGGGGAGTGCATTGAATCTGTAGACTAACTTTGGTAGGATGGTTTTATTACTATGTTAATCCTACTGAATCATGAGCATGGGAAATCTTGCCATCTTCTGAGATCTTCAATTTATTTCTTCATTTTCTTAAGGTTTTTAAAAATACATGAGTCTTTCACTTGCTTGGTTAGAGTTCTCCCAAGATGTTTAACATTGTTTGAGGCTACTGTGAATGGTGTTGTTTCAATTATTTCTTTGTTAGTCCATTAGTCATTTGTATATAGGAGTGCTACTGATTTTTCTGAGTTAATTTTGTGTCCAGCCACTTTTCTGGAAGTGTTTATCATCTGTAGGATTTTTCCTAGGGGAATGTTTGAGGTAACTTATGTATACAATCATATTATATGCAAATAAAGATACTTTGACTTCTTCCCTTCCAAAGTGTATCCCCTTGATCTCCTTCAGTTGTCTTATTGCTCTAGCTAAGACTTCAAATACTAAACTGAATAGTTATGAAGAGAGTAAACTGATCCTGATTTTAGTGGGATTGCTTTGAGTTTCTCTCTACTTAAATTGATTTTGGCTATGCTTTTGGTGCAAACTGTTTTACTGTCTTGAGGAATGTCTCTTGTATCTCTAATCTTTCCAAGACTTTTATCATGGAGGGGTGTTAGATGCAGAAAGGTCATTTCTGAATCTGGTGAGATGATCATGGAGCTTTGTCTTTCAGTTAGTTCATATATATGGTGGATTATACTTCTCGATGTGTGTTGCACCATTCCTGCATCTCTGGGAAGAAGCCTACTTGGTTATGATGGATGATCTTTTTGATATGTTTTTGGATTTGGTTTGCAAGTATTTTATTGAGAAATTATGTGTTTATGTTTATATGGGAAATTAGTCTGTTATTCTCTTTGTTTGTTGGGCCTTTATGTAGTTTGGAAATGAACTAGGCAGTGCTCCTTCTGTTTCTATTTTCTGGAATAATTTGAGATGTTTTGACATTAACTCTTGTTTGAAAATCTGGTAGAATTCTGTGTTAAAACCATCTGGCCCTGGGATTTGCTTATTTATTTATTTATTTATTTTGCTTGAAACCTTTGTAATAACTGTTTCTATTTCACTGAGGGTTAATAGGTCTGTTTAAATTGTTTGTGTTATCTTGATTTAACTTGGTTAAGATGTATATTTTGGGGAAACTATCCATTTCTTCTACATTTTCCAGTTTGGAGAAGTACTGTTATCTATCTATCCATCTATTTATTTTTTATTAGATATTTTCTTTATTTACATTTCAAATGCTATCCCCAAAGACCCCTATACCCTCCCCCCACCCTGCTTCCCAACCCACCCACTCCTCCTTCCTGGCCCTGGCATTCCCCTCTCGTGGGGCATATGATCTTTCCAAGACCAAGGGCCTCTCCTATTGATGGCCGACTAGACCATCCTCTGCTACATATGCAAGTAGAGACACAGCTCTAGGGGGTACTGGTTAGTTCATATTGTTGTTCCTCCTATAGGGTTGCAGACCCCATTAGCTCCTTTGGTACTTTCTCTAGCTCCTTCATTAGGGGCCTTGTGTTCCATCCAATAGATGACTGTGAGCATCCACTTCTGTATTTTCCAGACACCGGCATAGCCGAACAAGAGAGAGCTCTATCAGGCTCTTGTCAGCAAAAGCTTTCTGGCATATGCAATCGTGTCTGGGTTTGGTGGTTGAAGTACTGGTTTTTAAAGAATGCCCTTATGATTCTCTGGATTTCCATGGTGTCTGTTGTTATGTCCCCCTTTCTTTCTAATTGTGTTTATTTGGATATTTTGTCTCTGCTTGTTAGTTAATTTGGATAAGGATTTGTCAATCTTTTTCTTTTCTCAAACCATCAACTGTTTGTTCCATTGATTCTTTGTATTTTGCCTATTTGTTTCTATTTTATTGGTTTTATCACTGAGTTCGAATATTTCTTGCCATTTACTCCTTTTGGGTGTGATTACTTTTTCTTGTTCTAGAGTTTTCAAGCAGGTGTTCTGTTAAGTTGCTAGTATTAATATGACATCTCTCCTTTAAAAAAATGTATGTAATTAGCACTGCTAACTTTACTCTTTTAGTGCCTTCATTGTGTCCATAAGTTTGGGTATGTGGTATATTTCAATTCTAGAAGGACTTTAATTTCTGTCTTGACACATTTTTTTACTCAGTAGAGCATTGTTTAGTTCCCATAAATTTGTAAGCTCTCTGATGTTTCTATCATGATATTCTGCTTTAACCCATGATAGTTTAATAGGATTCAAGGTGCTATTTCAATTTTCTTATATCTATTGAGATTTGCTTTGCGTCGCAGTATGTCATCAGTTTGGAGAAAGTTCCATGAGGTGTTGAGATGAAGGTATATGTATTTTTTGCTTTTGGGTGAAATGTTTTGTAAATAACTTTATTTTGTAAACAAAAATACATTTAGATGATAATATCAGTTATCTTCAACATTTCTCTGTTTATTTTTTGTCTGAATGGCCTATGTATTGTCAAAAGTGGGGCATTGTACTCTCCCATTATCCATGCATGAACTTCTATATGTGATTTAAGTTTTAGTTTGTGTTTGGAGCATAGCTGGTAAGAATTTCAGTGTCATTTTGTTGGATGGTTTTTGGATGAGCATATAGTGTCCTTCCCTATCTCTCCTGATTTGTTTTGAAGTCAATTTGTTAGATATTAAAATGGATGTGTTAGTTTGCTTCTTAAGTCCATTTGCTTAGAATATACCTTTCAGTCTCAGTCCTTTTATCCTGAGGTAGTGTGTGTCCTTGATGTTAAAGTATGTTTCTTGAATGTGACATAAGGATGGATCCTGTATTTGCATCTATTGTGTTATTCTATATCTTTTATTGGGGATTCAAGTCTATTGATACTGAGAGATATAGGCAGTATTTTTTGAAACTTGCTATATTGTTGTTGTTTTGCTGCTGGTGGTGTGTGTCTGTGTGTGTTTGTTTCCCATCTTTTGATTTGATGGTCTGGAATTATTTATTCCCTGTGTTTTCATGGCTATAGTTAACCTCCTTAGCTTGAGGTTTCCCTTCTAGTGCCTTGTTTAGGACCGGATTTGTAGATTGTATCAAATTTGGCTTTATAATAGAGTATCTTATTTTTTCCTAATATGGTGAATGAAACTTTTTCTGGGTATAGAAGTCTGAGCTGCTATCTGGAATTGATGACTGGAATTGGGGGTATTTTGGGGGTATGATATAGAAACCTAGTCAAGAGACATTCAGACACTTTCCAGCCAGAGGAGAGGTGTCTGCCTGGGAGTGCTCTCACTGCCTGAGCTGGTAAGGGAGCCATCTTTGCTCCAGGTCGTCCAGGCTCCAGTAGGCGCCTGTGAGAGGGCAGGCTGCACAAGCTACACAGTTTCTGGGACAGAACCCATTTCTGGCTCCAGACATCCGGGCACCTTCCCTGATGGAGGAGATGTGTCCACCCAGGAGGGCTTTTGCCCCCTGAGCTGGTAAGGGAGCCATTTTTGCTCCGGGTCACCCAGGCTCCAGTCTGCACTGGTGAGAGTGTCGACTGCAGAAGTTACACAGCTTCTGGAACAGACAGAAACAGCACAGCTTCTGGAACAGACCCTCTTTCGGGCTCCAGACACCTGGGCACCTTCCCCACCAGTGGAAAGGTGGCCACCCTGGAAGGCTCTGTCTGCCAGAGCAGGTGATAGAGCCATATTGGGTCCAGGGTCCCTCAAAGACTAGTCTGTGCAGGTGAGTGTGCAAACTGCAGATGGGACATATCTTCTGGGATGGGCCCCGTTTCAGGCCTACATCTTCAGCCAGGAGGCAGATCTGAACACCAGGCCTCTGTGCACCTTCCCTGCAAGAGGAGAGATTGCCTGTGGAGAGTAGTCTGACCACTGAGACTCAGGAGAGAGCTGGACTCCCAGGACTGCTGACAGAGGCTAAGAGAATCACAGGAGGAACAAGCTTGAACCAGAGACAACTATAACAACTAAGTCCAGAGATTACCAGATGGCAAAAGGCAAATGTAGGAATCTTACTAACAGAGACCAAGAACACTCACCATCATCAGAATCCAGCACTCCCACCTCAGCCAGTCCTGGATATCCCAACACACCCGAAAAGCAAGAATCAGATTTAAAAGCATACCTCATGATGCTGGTAGAGGACTTTAAGAAGGGCATTATTAAAGAAATGCAGGAGAATGCTGCTAAAGAGGTAGAAGTCCTTAAAGAAATACTGGAGAACACTGTTAAACAGGTAGATGTCCTTAAAGAGGAAACACAAAAATGCTTTAAAGAATTACAGAAGAATACAACCAAACAGGTGATGGAATTGAACAAAACCATCTAAGACCTAAAAAGGGAAGTAGAAGCAATAAAGAAAACTCAAAGTGAGACAACTCTGGAGATAGAAAACATAGGAAAGAAATCAGGAACCATAGATGTGAG
>NW_018392816.1:0-10690 GCF_900095145.1 Mus pahari | reverse complement strand
ACTCTAGAAAACCATATAACCCTGTTTAAAAAATGGGGTACAGAGCTAAACAAAGAATTCTCAACTAAGGAATACAGAATGTCTGATATGAACCTGAAAAAAGGTTCAACATCCTTAATCATCAGGGAGATGCAAACCAAATCAACCCTGAGATTCCACCTCTGACCAAGCCTGCTCAGTCAGTCAACAGGTCCTCCAGCACAGGAGTGAGGATTAAAAAGAAAAAAGACAGTTAGACAATATTGTAGCATGACACCAGTCAATTCTGAGACTGAAGGCAAATTTTTATTTTCCAATCCACTTTTTATACCGTTTTAATTACATACAAGTATTTTGGGCAAGCAGTATAATAAGGAACTAACAAAGCAGCATGCAATTGTATTGCGGTGCTGCCATGACAGTTGTTTAAAAGGGCTTGTCATAATGACTGAAATACTTGAGCCCACGTCCTCGTCCAAGACGAAAATCTTGCCTGAAGCCTAATTCTTCTGTTCCACCCTAAGACTAAAATTCTTGCCTTACCTTACTTTATTACAGCCTAAAATTAGATTCTTACTGAAACTTACTTCCTTATTATGCCCTAACATCGGATTCCTGCCTGAGCTTACTTCCAATGTCAGATTCCTGTCAGCCCACTTCTTTGTCCTTAGCCAATGTCAGACTCCTGCCAAGCTGTACCTCAAAGGACTTTCCACATCTCCCCCTTTTTAATTTAATAAACAAGGCTGAGCCTGTCTTAGGTTGTTCTGACAAGAACACCTTCCTTACCCTTCCTCAAGACATGCACAGCTTGTTTATATGAACAAACATGGCCTTTTAGTGTTTCTTATAAACAAACATGGCCTGTTGGCACATGCCTCTGTCTTAGGTTGGCAAGGCCCTTGTGAAGAATCTTACCCGTCTTTGGCTTGCCAGCCTGTTAATTTAATAACTCTGTTTGGGGGTTCATTCTTAGTTTCAAGTCATGTACTTGGGCTGCTAACATGTTGATGCTGATAAAGGCAAGCTTTAACATGATGGGCAGGAATAAGAGTATTCCTAGGACAAAAGGGCTAGCATGATCAAGCCATATATTCCATTCTTGAAGCTTAACCAGGATGGAAATACTGACTTCAGGCCATGAATAATCCTACCAGCAGTATCTGCAGCATCAAAGCTCAGCAGAGCAGCACTCTTTAAATTCATAATCTCACTATTCAAAGTTAAAATACCCAGAGAGCTATTGGGATTATATGCCAAACACTCTGCAAGTGTCTTTGAACCTTTTCCCAATTATAGTGACTAACATTGTCAATTTTAGAAGTAACACAAATCTATTGGTATTTAGCATGACAATCAAGATGGCTTCCTACTCTTAAGCAGTGAACCTCCTATATAATAATTTGAATAGTATCATGAAGAGAGTCAATCCATTGTTCCCAATGCCTATCTAAATCCTCCTGAATACTTAGGACATTACTTACATTTTTTGCTAGATGATTAACAAAAGTAGCTGTCTAAACTTCTTGTGTCAAAGCAATTGCAACATTGGTGTTAGCTACTAATTTAATAAAAGCTGCTATACCAGCAATAATGAAGCCCACTATTCTCTTGCTCATGCTTAAAGCCTGACTCACTTCTTCCAGTACCTGCAAGCACTTTTCAGAATACCACACTCCTGTAATATTCACAGGCAATAAAACAAAATCTGGTTGATAGACCACCATAAAATACATGCCAGTTTTCAGCACACTAACACAATTAGAAAGTGTACAGCCAATGCAACTTAAACTAAATAAAAAAGGAATTTTGACATGACGAATTAATAAAAGATCAGGAACTTTAACACAAGCACTAACATTTCTTTGAAAACTAGATCCTGTCCCAATCTACTACTAACTTAGCATCATAGAGAACTGCAGCTAACTTTCAAATATGTCTCAAAAATGTTCAGAAGCAGCCTTCCAAATGAAGACTGTTATTTCCAGTATTGGATTGATTTCTAGACCAGTCTATGATTGAATCAGAATAACTGGTCACATTAAAGGAAAGAGAAGATTCATCGTAACTTCTCTTTTTGATTAAGTATTTGAAGGTAGTTTCCAGTCTCTGTGTTTTCTGTCCCACAAGGTCTAAAAGCATGAAGCAAGGCAGCTTGTCCAATCTGGGATACAGGCAAGCAAAGATGGGTCAGGATTGTATGTCCAAAGCAGCTTTCCTGTCTCCATTGTCAGGGCACTCAGCAAGCTCACAGGTCAGCATCATTCTTTGTCCCAGCATCAGCATGTCTCACCAATCACTCTGGCAGCTAGAATGCTCCTTCAGCATCCTGAGGAAAAAACACAAACATGCCCTCCTCTTCCCCATATTAAATACCTGATCAGGACCATGCCATGTACCGGTATGTGGCTCCTTCATTTCACCTAGGCATAAGTATGCCTGATTGTGGGGTGGCATAGACACTTAGAGAGTTCTTGGCATCCAAATGTTAAAATTTTTAAAATAAAAAGAACATGATTTAAATAAATTTGTGGTGTACAGGGATATAACTCCCTTTTTTATTTTATGAAGATATTGTTTTAAAGTTCCATGTGCCTGTTCCACAATGCCTTTTTCTTGAGGATTGTAAGGAATCTCAGTAGTATGAATAATATTAAATTGTTGACAGAAAGTTTCAAATGCTCAACTGCAATAGCCAGATCTATTATCTGTTTTAATCTGACTGGGAACACCCAGTATAAAAAACCAACTTAGACAATGATTAGTTACATTTTTAGTTGCTTCTCCTGTTAAAGCAGTTGCAACCAGAAAGCCTGAAAAGGTGTCAATAGTTACATGTACATATTTTAGTTTTCCGGAATCAGAAATATGAGTAACATCCATTTGCCATAATTGATTAGGTATAAGTCCTCATGCATTAACACCATTATGTGGTACAGGTAGAAACTGAGGACACTGAAAACAAGTCTTTACAATTTGACATGCACATTTTCTAGAAATACCAAATTGCTATCTCAAGCTATTACTATTTTGATGATGTAAAGAATGAGATTGTTTGGCTAATTGTTCCTCTGTAAGGCCTTTAACATTCCTGGTATACAAATCTGCTGTGGCATTGCCTTCAATAAGGGGTCCAGACAATCAATCCAGTATGAGCTTTTAAATGACCTACAAAATAAGGAACTGCAAGTTCTCCTAAATTGAGTTGTATTTGCATAAATAATTATAAAATTTGAGAACTAGCAGTATCTAAAAAGGGAACAGTTTCAAGCAGTTGCAAACCATGAGCTATATATTGGCTGTCAGTACACAAATTAAAAGCTTGATTTTTCAGCATTTCAAAAACAGCAGCTACATAGTTCAATTATTTGTGCTGAAGCAGGGGGAAGCTCTAGAGACTGAACATGTGATCCAATCACATATGCTGCCTTTCCTTTAGATGAGCCATCTGTAAATACAGTAAGTGCTTTGTTGTCTAAGGGTTGCATGCATAAGTTTACAGGGAATACAAAAGCATATATAGAGGCAAATTGTAACAGTTTGTCTTTTGAATGATGGTTATCAATTTTGCCTAAAAAATTTGCACATGCAATAGGCCAAATATCAGTATTTTGCAATAACCAATTCAATTGCTGTTTGGAATAAGGGATAAATATTTCATCAGGTTCCTTCCCAAAGTATTTCTGTGACTCCATCTTACAACTCTGTATTAACACAGCAGCAGCTTCATAATAAGGTGTCAAAACTTTCTTTGGAGATGAAGAAAGATGAATCTACATTGATGGTCCCTTTTGCCAAAGGTGAGGTCTTAGCCAATTAATATCTCCTAGCAACCTTTAAAAATAATTTAATGGAAGTAAATTATCTTTTCTTACTTGAATTTTCTATGCTGCAATTTGCTTAGCATATAACTTATGTTTCAAATATTGAAAAAAGAATTTGCCTTTGAATCTTTTCTGGAGCAACAACTAATCCCCAAGGTTTAAAGCTTGTTGTATAAGAGCAAAAGTTTGCAGTAAACCCTCCTCATAAGGATCAGCTAATAAAATATCCATATAATCAATAATATACACTGGAAGATTCAAAGTCCTAACTTCTCATATTGAAGCAGAGACAAAATTCTTTTTTATATAATGTTAAGACTATTAGCCATTCCTTGAGGCAAAAAGTTTCCAATGATATGACATCTCCGGACCTCCTCCTGTTCCTAGGAGAGCTCTGAAACAGCTTACGCTCATTTTCCTTTTCTTTAACCAAATCATCCTCAGATAGTTGGAGAGGACTGCATTTCTCAAATGAATTCTCTGCTGTCTCAGGTGTAAACTATCTCTAGTTAGGGTAAGAAGCACCTATGAGAATTACCTTCGATTCTCTAGATTTTTCACATAGCTCTAAACACATACACAAACACATTTTACCTTTACCTTGTCCTTCTACAAGGTTTATTCACCACTGGCCCAAATCTTCTTTACTTACCTTTGCACACGCTTCCAATTCCCATGATGTCCATCACTGCATCCCGCTTACTGGAGCCCCAATGTTGAGGCACCATCTGACCAAGCCCACTCAGTCAGTCAACAGGTTCTCCAGCGCAGAAGTGAGGATTAAAAAGAAAAAAAAAAGACAGTTAGACAACATTGTACCATGACACCAGTCAATTCTGAGACTGAGGGCAAATTTTTATTTTCCAATCCACTTTTTATACCATTTTAATTACATACAAGTATTTTGGGCAAGCAGGACAATAAAAAACTAACAAAGCATCATGGAATTGTATGTGCGGTGCTGCCATGACAGTTGTTTAAAAGGGCTTGTCATCATGACCCAAATACTTGAGCCCACTTCCTCATCCAAGCCCAAAATCTTGCCTGAAGCCTAGTTCTTCTGTTCTACCCTGAAATTAAATTCTTGCCTTACCTTACTTTATTACAGCCTAAAGTTAGATTCTTGCTGAAACTTACTTCCTTATTATGCCCTAATGTCAGATTCCTGCCTGAGTTTACTTCCAATGTTAGATTCCTGTCTGAAGCCCACTTCTTTGTCCTTAGCCAATGTCAGATTCCTGCCAAGCGGTACCCCAAAAGGCTTGCCACACACCTCACACCAGTCAGAATTGCTAAGATCAAAAATTCAAGTGACAGCAGATGCTGGCAAGAATGTGGAGAAAGAGGGACACTCCTCCATTGTTGGTGGGATTGCAAGCTTGTACAACCACTCTGGAAATCACTCTGGAGGTTCCTCAGAAAATTGGACATAGTACTACCGGCAGATCCAGCAATACCTCTTCTGGGCATATACTCAGATGATGTTCCAACTGGTAACAAGGACGTATGTTCCACCATGTTCATAGCAGCCATATTTATGATAGCCAGAAGCTGGAAAGAACCCAGATGTCTCTCAACAGAGGAATGGATACAGAGAATGTGGTACATTTACACATTGGAGTGCTACTCAGCAATTAAAAACAATGAACTCATTAAATTCTTAGGCAAATGAATGGATCTGGAGGATATCATCCTGAGTGAGGTAACCCAATCACAAAAGAACACACATGGTATGTACTCACTGATAAGCAGATAATAGCCCAGAAACATATAATATTCAAGATACAATTTGCAAAACATATGAAAGTCGAAGAGAAGGAAGACCAAAGTGTGGATACTTCATTCCTTCTTAGAATGGGGAACAAAATACCCATGGAAGGAGTTACAAAGACAAAGTTCAGAGCTGATACAGAAGGAAGGACCATCCAGAGACTGTCCCGCCCATAACAACCACCAAACCCACATTATTTCATATGCCAGCAAGATTTTGCTGACAGGACCCTAATATAGCTATCTCTTGTGAGGTTATTCCAGTACCTGGCAAATACAGAAGTGGATGCTCACAGTCATCTATCAGATGGAACACAGGGCCCTCAATGAAGGAGCTAGAGAAAGTACCCAAGGAACTAAAGGAGTCTGCAACCCTATAGGAGGAACAACGATATGAACTAACCAGTACCCCAAGTGCTGTGTCTCTAGTTGCATATGTAACAGAGGATGGCCTACAGGGCCATCAATGGGAGGAGAGGACCTTGGTATTTTGAAGATCATATGCCCCACTACAGGGGAATGCCAGGGCCAGGAAGCGGGAATAGGTGGGTTGGGGAGCATGGCAGGGGGATGGTATAGGGGTCTTTAAGGATAGTATTTGAAATGTAAATGAAGAAAATATCTAATAAAAAACAGAATAAATAAAAAAAGAATTTCTGAAGTTATCACCATCTCTGATTTCAAACTGTACATAAGAGCAAAAGTAATAAATACTGCATGGTGTTGGTATAGAAACAGACAAGTTGATCAGTGGAATAGAATTGCAGACCCAGAAATTAACACACACACACATGGTTACTTGATTTTTGACACAGAATCCAAAACCATTCAATGAAAAAATGAAAGCATCTTCAGCAAATGATGCTGGTCTAATTGGATGTTTCCATGTATAATAATGGAAATAGTTCCATATTTAACACCCTGCTCAAAACTCAAGACCAAGTGGATTAAAGACTTCAACCTAAAACCAGGTACACTAAATCTAATGGAAGGCAAAAATGTTGAAAACCCTTGAATGCATTGGTCCAGGAGACAACTTCCTGAACAAAACATCAATGGCTCTGGCTCTAAGATCAACAGTTAATAAATTTGATCTCATGAAACTGAAAAGCTTCTGTAAGGGAAAGGACACAGTCAATAGCATAAAACAGCAGCCTACAGAATAGGAAAGGATCTTTACCAACTCTATATCTGGGACAGGGCTAATAACCAAGATATAAAAAACTCAAGTAGCTAGACACAAACAAAACAAATAACCCAATTTAAAAAATGAGGTACAGAGACTTCTCAACAGAGGATCTCTGCATTCTTTTCCAAGGATTAGTGATGGGACTCACCAGATAACTATGTCTTTATATTTTAAATATGAAAGCATGCTAAGACAAGGCTTATTAATTTTACCAGTATGCAATAATTAAAACCAAGCACTGTGTGCATGTTATTTAGGAAATGTGTTTCACCGTGTGACATGTACTCCGGAAGGTTGAACTACCACTGTAATGTGTTTGGACACAAATTTCAAGAACTATTTTTTCCATACATTTTTGTAATTATATTTTTGTCTGCTTTGTTAGATTGTGATATCAGAGTAAAGAATAAAATTAAGGTGGCCACAGGCATATAGTTAGCAGTGGCTCCCAGTCTGATAAGTTTTATTCATTATTGTGTGTTTTCCAGGCTCAGACCAAAAGAACTGTTTCTTTTATTTATTCAATAGAAAGACTGAGCTAAAATCTATCACATATAGTCAAATAATTCATCACTTAACCTAGAAAAATTATATGTGTAAGACACTCCCCTCCCATGTTTTAATTTAAATGAATTAATGCCATTCATTTCATTGTTTCTTGAGATGATTTTTGCTGGGGGAGAAAATGAAAACACACATTAGGAAAATGTATGCCAAAGTATTAAAAAAGGAGTCATCCACAGATGGTGAGGAATAAGAGGGGAAAGAAGATAACAAAAATAAGGGAAATTCTTTCTGTAGACTAAAGCATTGGCAAGTAAACCAAACTTGAAGAAGCAAAAAGTTGAAGATCAGCCTGTGAGTACATGTTAAAACTATAAAGCCTTGGCGTTTAAGCTTAAATTGTATTTATTAGCAATATAATTTAGGTGAGTCTCAAACTGAGAGCAGTGCAGAAAATACTTTGGATCTTTTAGTTAAGTCAAATTAAATTTTAAAGTGTGTGTGTGTGTGTGTGTGTGTGTGTGTGTGTGTGTGTGTGTCACATTCCATCCTAGATTTTTAGTCAGGCAGCCAGAAGCTAGGGTTGTGTGTTGCAAAAAGATACCTTTTGGACATTACATTTATGACCACACTGTTTCTCTGTGCACTCATGCATGATTGAACCTATCAATGGAAGTGGACATTTCTGGTTTATTTTTTATTAGATATTTTCTTTATTTACATTTCAAATGCTATCCTGAAAGTTCCCCATACCCTCCCCACACTCCGCTCCCCTACCCACCCACTCCCACTTCTTGGCCATGGCATTCCCCTGTGCTGGGTCATATAAAGTTTACAAGACCAAGTGGCCTCTCTTCCCAATGATAGTCAACTAGGCCATCTTCTGCTACATATGCAGCTAGAGACACAAGCTCAAGGGGGTACTGGTTAGTTCATATTGTTGTTCCACCTACAGGGTTGCAGCCCCCTTCAGCTCCTTGGGTACTTTCTCTAGCTCCTCCATTGGGGACCCTGTGTTCCATCCAATAGCTGGCTGTGAGCATCCACTTCGGTGTTTGCCAGGCACTGGCATAGCCTCACAAGAGGCCGTTATATCAGGGTCCCTTCAGCAGAATCTTGCTGGTATGTGCAATAGTATCTGGGTTTGGTGGCTGATGATGGGATGGACTCCCGAATGGGGTAGTCTCTGGATAGTCCATCCTTTCATCTTAGTTCTAAATTTTGTCTCTGTATCTATATCCTTTCATGGGTACTTTGTTCCCTATTCAAAGGAGGAATGAAGTACATTTCTGGTTTCTTTGGAGACTCAGCTGTGTCATGTGATTTTTTTCTGGAAACTGTTGTCAGATGATATGTCTACTGAAGCAGACACGTGGGAGAGTGTTTTGCTGAGATCAGACACCTCGTGTTCTTCTGGAAGTAGCCTGGAAAAAGAACATGAGATGTTTTGATAAAGTGGACATGTAATGTTTGGGAAAGGTATAAACATAACCCAATATGCAGTGGACAATGCTGTGTGGTATTGGTACACCTTAACATTCTTTGCTGGGCATCATTTTTCTTGACTCCGTAGAAAGAAATGCAGCAAGGGACTTCTGGTGGTGTTCCGGTGACTGCTTGCCACTTCTACAGACTCAGCCTGACTGGCAGAGCCTCTCAGTTTCTTCAGGGTCCAACTGTTGTTTCTGATTTAGGAGTGTTGTTTGTGAGTGGATAGAGCTTCCATTGCTGACTCACATGAACTGACCTGCTGATAGCGTGACGATGCAGAGTGGATTCTCTCCAAAGAACTATTTCTAAACAGGTCCACATCCTCCTTTGCTCTATTAACCATTCATTTCCATTACCTCTAATGGGTGGTGAGCTAGAAGGGAGGTTAAAGTATTTAAGTATCCTTATTAAAAATAGGTATTGAAAAATCTAAGCCTGCATATCAACATTTATCCTGGGAGAGGAAGGGGTTAATGAGACACTACCTGGGGAATGATGGCATTTTCTTCAGAGGTGCTGCCACTGATATGTTGTCCATGCTTTCAGGAAACAAATTCCTACACACACTCATGCAAACAGCCCTACTTAGCCTCAGTGTGTCAGACACAGACTCACCGAATATATGAGAGTGGTGACTTGTTGGAAAGAAGAAAATTCTGGGTGGAAATGCAAGTGGAGTGAGAGAAGTAATAGGAAGTGAAATGGCAAAGACTCATTATATTTATGAAACTGTCAAAGAGAGAGATTGTGTGTGTGTGTGTGTGTGTGTAAGCAAGCTAAAGCTAAGCCCTGATGTCTTGTTCTAATTTTTCTCCATTTTATTTTCTGAGACAGGGTCTCTCATTTAAAACTGGAGTTCATCAGTTCCCCTAGGATAGCTGACTAGCTAATGGCATCTCTGTTTCCATCTACCCTGTGCTGGGCTTACAAACATGCATCATGTACTTTCATTCCGTAGTTCTTAAAAGGGTGCTGAGGGTCCAAACTCAAGTCCTCATTCTTTTCTCTTTTTTTTTTTTTTGAAGTTAAATAAAATTTCCACCTGTTAATTACACACCAGTAATAATGTATAATACTGGGGTTCACTGTGTATGGTTATTTGGGAATATGGTTTGTTTGTTTGAGGGACTGGATCCAGTGCCTTGCACAGTCCAGTTATGAATTCTAACACTGGCCCAGACACACTGGAGCTGCTGGAGACTGGACCACCAACCAAAGAATACACATGGAGGGACCCATGGGTCTGGCTGCATATGTAGCAGAGGATGTCCTTGTTGGACATCAATGGGAGGAGAGGCCCTTGGGCCTGAGAGTGCTCAATTCCCAGTGTAGGTGAATGCCAAGGCAGGAAGATGGGAGTGGGTGGGTGGCTGTCAAAGCACTCTCATAAAGGCGGGGGAGGGGGTGGGATGGGGGTTTCTTAAGGGGAGATCTGGAAAGGGGAAAACATTTGAAATATAAATAAAGAAAATAACTAACTAAAAAAAAAAAAAAGAATTCTAACACTGCACTAAATCTGCAGGTCAAGAATAGAAACTGAAGCAACTTCTTTCAGGAGCGAATAGAAATTACTATTAAAAGTTTTTTTTATTATTATTTTCTTTATTTACATTTCAAATGCTATCCTGAAAGTTCCCTATATACCCCCAGCGCCCCTGCTTCCCTACCCACCCACTCCCACTACTTGGCCCTGGCCTTCCCCTGTGCTGGGTCATATAAAGTTTACAAGACCAAGGGGCCTCTCCTCCCAACGATGGTTGATTAGGCCATCTTCTGCTACATATGCAGCTAGAGACACAAGCTCAGGGGGTACTGGTTAGTTCATGTTGTTGTTTCACCTACAGGGTTGCAGCCCCCTTCAGCTCCTTGGGTACTTTCTCTAGCTCCTCCATTGGGGGCCCTGTGTTCCATCCAATAGCTGACTGTGAGCATC
>NW_018392815.1:28996-32253 GCF_900095145.1 Mus pahari | reverse complement strand
GTGAGTGTTGTCTTTCTATTACTTATGCTGTTATTGAAGATCAGCCTTAGTCCATGGGGATCTGATAGGAAGCATGGGATAATTTCAATATTTTGCATCTGTGGAGGTCTGTTTTGTGACCAATTATATGATCAATTTTGGAGGAGGTACCATGTGGTGCAGAGAAGAAGGTGTATCCTTTTGTTTTAGGATAAAATGTTCTGTAGATATCTATCAAATCCATTTGTTTCATAACTTTTGTTAGTGTCCATGTGTCTCTGTTTAGTTTCTGTTCCCAGGATCTGTTCATTGGTAAGAGTGGGGTGTTGAAGTCTCCCACTATTATTTTGTGAGGTGCAATGTGTGCTTTGTTCTTTATTAAAGTTTCCTTAATGAGTGTGACTGTTCTTGTATTTGGTGCATAGACATTCAGAATTGAGAGTTCCTATTGGCAGATTTTACCTTTGATGTGTATGATGTGCCCCTCCCTGTGTTTTTTTGATAACTTTGGATTGGAAACTAGTTTTATTTGATATTAGAATGGCTACTCCAGCTTATTTCTTCGGGCCATTTGCTTGGAAAATTTTTTCCAGCCTTTCACTCTGAGGTAGTCTCTGTCTTTCTCCCTGAGATGGGTTTCCTGTAAGCAGCAAAATGTTGGGTCCTGTTTATTTAGACAGGCTATTAGTCTATGTCTTTTTATTGGGGAATTGAGTCCATTGATGCTAAGAGAAATTTAAAAAAGTAATAGCTTCCTTTTACTTTTGTTGTTAAAGTTGGGATTCTGTTCTTATGGCTGTCTTCTTTTCAGTTTGTTGAAGGATTTCTTTCTTGCTTTTTCTAGGATGTAGTTTCCATCCTTGTACTGATGTTTTCCCTTTATTATTCTTTGAAGGGCTGAATTCCTGGATAGATATTGTGTGAATTTGGTTTTATCATGGAATACTTTGGTTTCTCCATCTATGGTAATTGAGAGTTTTGCTGGGTATATTAGCCTGGGCTGATGTTTGTGTTCTCTTAGGGTATGCATAACATGTGTCCATGACCTGATGAGTAGTCTGGTGTAATTCTAATAGGCTTGCATTTATGTTACTTGACCCTTTTCTTTTGCTGCTTTTAATATTCTATCTTTATTTAGTGCATTTGTTGTTCTGATTATTATGTGTCAGGAGGAATTTCTTTTCTGGTCCAGTCTACTTGGAGTTCTATAGCTTCTTGTATGTTCATTGGCATCTCTTTCTTTAGGTTTGGGAAGTTTTCTTCTATAATTTTGTTGAAGATGTTTGCTGGTCTTGTAAGTTGAAAATCTTCATTCCCTTCTACTCCTGTTATCCATATGTTAGGTCTTCTCATTGTATCCTGGATTTCCTGTATGTTTTGAGTTAGGATCTTTTTGTGTTTTGCATTTTCTTTGATTGTTTTGCCCACATTCTCTATGGAATCATCTAAACCTGAGATTCTCTCTTCCATCTCTTTTATTCTGTTGCTCATGCTCGCATCTATGTTTCCTGATTTCTTTCCTAGGTTTTCTACCTCCAGAGTTGTCTCACTTTGGGTTTTCTTTATTGCTTCTACTTCCCTTTTTAGATCTTGGATGGTTTTGTTCAGTTCCATCACATGTTTGCTGGTTTTATCCTGTGTTTCTTTAAGGACTTCTACCTCTTTAGCAGCTTTCTCCTGAATTTCTTTAAGGACTTGTACCTCTTTAGCAGCATTCTCCTGTATTTCTTGAAATGAGTTATTAATGCCCTTCTTAAAGTCCTCTACCAGCATCATGAGGTATGCTTTTAAATTGGAGTCTTGCTTTTCGGGTGCGTTGGCGTATCCGGGAATAGCTGAGGTAGAGTGCTGGGTTCTGATGATGGTGAGTGGTCTTGGTTTCTATTAATAAGATTCCTACATTTGCCTCTTGCCATCTGTTAATCTCTGGAGTTAATTTTTATAGTTGTCTCTGTTTGGAGCTTTTTCGTCCTGTGATTCTGTTAGCCTCTGACAGCATTCCTGGGAATCCAGCTCTCTTCTGAGTTTCAGTGGTCAGATTACTCTCCACAGGCAAGCTCTCCTCTTGCAGGGAAGGTGCACAGAGGCCTGGCATTCAGATCTGCCTCCTTGTTGAAGATATAGGACCAAAACAAGACCTGTCCCAAAAGATGTGTCGCCTCTGCAGTTTGCACACTCACCTGCACATCCTAGACTCTGAGGGACCCTGGACTCAATATGTCTCTCTCACCTGCTCAGGCAGAAAGAGCCCTCACAGGTGGCCACCTTTCCTCTGGCAGGGAAGGTGCCCAGATGTCTGGAGCCTGAAACAGGGTCTGTCCCAGAAGCTAGATTGTTTCTGTCTGTTTCAAAGCTGTGTAGCTTCTGTAGTCCACACTCTCACCAGTACAGACTGGAGCCTGAGCAAACTGGAGCAAAGATGGTTCCCTTACCAGCTCAGGCTGTTAGAGCTCTCCCGGGCAGACACCTCTGCTCTGGCGGAGATGGTGCCCAAATGTCTGGATCTAGAACCAGCGTCTGTCCCAGAAGCTGTATAATGGGGGTTATTATCATTAGCTAGAAAATCTAATAATGGATATTTCACAAAGGAAAGGCCTACAACTTGTTGGTTGTTCAGTCTAAGAAACTGGATGTCTCAGTGGACACAATCTCTGGTGTATATGAGATGCAGAGAATTCCTAGAGACCTGTAGGTTTTTAGTCTAAGTTAGTGTCTTAGATAAGGGTTTACTGCTGTGAATGGACAACATGACAAAGGCAACTATTATAAAGACAACATTTAATAGGGGCTGGCTTACAGGTTCAGAGGTTCAGTTTATCATCATCAAGACAGTGTTGGCATGGTGCAAAAGGAGCTGTGAGTTCTGCATCTTCATCTGAAGCCCACTAGGAGGAGAAGACTGGCTTCCACATNGCTAGGAGAGTCTCATTGCCCATTCCCACAGAGACACACTTCCTCGAACAAGGCCATACCTCTTAAGAGTACCAATCCCTGGGCCAATCATATTCAAACCACCAGAGTTGAAGACTTGTAGTACATTCTAACAATGGTGAACTTGCCAGTAAGAGTGAGAGTAAGCAGTCAAAAAACAAGAGCTTCTTTTAAACAGGTCTTTTATGTGGGCTGTCACCAGAATGTGTCGCCCAGATATAAGATGGGTGTTTATGGCTCAAAAGATTCATATTTATACCAAGTCCTTCCAGTTTAAATGACCTGACCAAGAAACCTATCATAGGCATGCCCAGTAGTTTAGACTAAGTTGAATTCAGATAATCAAG
>NW_018392815.1:20966-27932 GCF_900095145.1 Mus pahari | reverse complement strand
AAAAATGTTACCTCATAGGTAAAATGCTACACAAAAGGGAGTTACAGGAGAGTGTAGATAATAAATTCAAAGCAGTAGTTCATTCTGTAACCTCACTATAAGTTCAAAGCAGTAGCTTTATATGGCCTTGCCTTTATATGGCCTTTCCTTTATATGGCCTTATAGGACACTCCTGCAGCCTGATTCTTGGACCTGATTTATAATTAATATATTTATTTTATCACAAATCTGTGCAAAGCCTATTTCTCTTCTTAGTTCAGTTTATGAAAGCTCATCATACTCATTATGCATCCTTAATTTGCTCTTCTATGAGGAGGGGGCATTTTCTATTCTTTATCCTAACTTTCTTATATCTTTGTGGAAATAGTAATAACCCCCTCAGGGTATTGTCATAAAAGCAGGTTGAGAAAAGGACTCAAATTTAAAACCCAGGTATAAGTCCAAACACATATGGACACCTGCTTTTTGATAAAGAAACTTAAATTTTACCATGGGAAAAAAAAGATAGCTTCTTTAATAAATTTTGCTTGACTAACTGGATGTCCACATGTGGACAAATTCAAATAATCTACATGTCTATCACCTTACACAAAACACAATTCCCTCTGGATCATATATCTCAACATAAAATGGGATACACTGAACCTGATAGAAGAGAGAACTGGGAATAGCCTTGTGTGAATTGGCACTGGTGAAAACTTTCAGAGAACACCAGTAGTGCAGGCACTAAGAGCAACAAAGAATAAGTGGGACCTTATGAAACTCAAACACTTTTATAAGGCAAAGACAGCATCTATATTAGTCATGGTGCTCTAGAGTCACAGAACTCATGGAATATTAAGGCAATTTATTGGGATGACTTACAGTATGCATTCCAACCAACCCAACAATCAGCATCTGTGAATGAAAATTCCAAGAATGAAGTAACTGCTCAGTCCCATGAGAATAGGTGTTTCAGCTGGTCTACTGTAGAAGCAGGAATCCTGTAGTTGTAGATTCCAACAGATGTGCTGGCAAGTCAATACAAACAAAAGAGGAAGAAGGAAACCTTTCTTCTTCCATTGCCCTTATATAGCTATTGCCCAGATTAAAGGTGTGTACCACCATGCCTAGACTTAAGGTATTCTATATTTGGAACATACCATGTCAAAAGATGGGCTTGAACACAAAGATCTTTGTGCCTCTGCCTCCTGGGATTTAAAGTGTGTACCAACTTGCCTGGGCCTAAGCTTTTAGTGCCCACTCTGCCCCATGAAAGAGATCAAAAGACTGTGTCATCACACATCAAGATATGGATCAAATGCCTGTATCTTTGAGCCTCAAGATCTAGATCACATGTGTGTCCTGTTTCTGGATTGTAGGTCGTAATAGATGTGGTCAAATTGACAACTTCGATTAGTTAACACAATCTATCCCTTGTCAACTAAACATAAATCATAGATATTTCATGTCCAGATGAAAACAATTACCAGGTTATAAATACACCTAACATGATATAATTAACCCTCTTATAACTGCAAATGTGTTGCATATGTAGAAAAGGTCAATGTTCCATGAGAAACATGCTTTTAATAAACTAAAACCGGATGACTCCTGTCATGTATAATCCTTATTCCTGAAATCAGTCATGTGACCTTAGATGGTATTTATAACTAACTTCACCTTGGACCAACTGTATTTCATGCAACATTTGCAAATGTCTAAGCAGGTCTTGAATCTTTTCCTGCAGGAGTGACCCATATCATCATTCCTAGTGGGTCTGTGCCCTTTATCATCCTTCTTGTAATAGGCTGCTGCAGTTTTCCACTGACATAATCACAGCTAATGGTAGTACTAAGAGATACCCTAAAGAATCTCCTGCAGTCCAGATATAATCCTATTTCCCTTCATTGTAGAAAGGCAATCCAATTTCTCCTTGGTGATCTGGATCTATCACCACTCTTAACAATGATATTCTTTCTTTAGCCTTTTGAAGGGCATTACAAACCTAAAATGACTAGTTGGAAGTCTGAGCTTCCAATTCAATGGAATGTCTGTTGTAGTTCTAGAAGGAGCACTTTCCTCTTTGGAACCAAAATTTCTAGACCAGCAGAACTTAGGGTTGTGGGAAAGGAAGCAACAACGTTTCCTAGTGGGTCACTAGGCAGGATAGTACGTGGAACTATTCCCCTTCCCACCCCTTGATTTCTAGACCCATGGATCCTGTCTTTGTGAGAAATTGTACCGTATATTGGACATGGATTGAAACCATATACTGCCTTCTGTAGAACCCTCCACAGCCCTCACAGCTGCTGCCGCCTAATTGGTGTTTTAAAACCATCTAGTATCTTCAGAAGGCCATTTCATATGTCTATAAAGGAAGCTGCTTCAGGATGGGGAGGAACAAGGTAATACCAGTGGATTGAATCGTTGTGGGACCACTGTCACTATTCCCTGGCTCTGAATTGAGTTCCTTTGTTAAAAGCAAAATGTGTAGAATACCATGATGGTGGATAAAGTATTCTATAAGTCCGTGAATTGTGTTTTGTTAGAAGCATTATGTTCAGGAAAGGCAAATTCATAAGAAGGCAAAATATCTACTCCAGTAAAAACAAAATATTGTCCTTTCAATGGAGGAAATGGTCCAATGAAGTCAACTTGCCAACCTGTTGCCTCAAAGAACATTAACACACCAGGGGTACAGTGTTGTTTCTGCTGTTGGCAGATCTGGCACTCAAATGCAGCTGCATCCTGGTCAGCCTTGGAGAGTGGAAATCCACATCGTTGAGCTCATGCATAACCCCATCACTGCCACCATAGCAACGTTGTTCATGGGCACATTGGGCAATGACAGGGATAGCTGGAGAAGGAGGTTGACTGTCCATAGAATGAGTTCATTACTGGCTCAGCTGAAGACACCTTTTTATGAGCATATATATGGGACATAAATGTCTTCACATCCTTTGACATTTAGAGAAATCCTTCCCCAGATATCTTTCTCAACTAATTTCCTATAGGGATCTTTTCAATCCATTGGGTATAGCCCATGAGTCAGTGAAAAATTGTACACCTGGCCATTTCTTCTTCCAAATACATTGTAATTCCATGTGTATAGCTCCAAATTTCACCCACTGTGAAGAATTTCCTTCATTAGTATCTTTTAGGATTGTCTCAAAAAATGTGCTGTAATGTTTTAGGTGTCCACTCAGGGTAGTGGCTGCATAATATACAGAACAATCAGTAAATCAGATTCTACTCTTCTCTTCCTCAGTAAACCAATCATGATTATAGGAAATGCCCCATGTAACAATAGGTGAATTCTAGGCAGTAGTCGACATTGTAACAGGAGTAGACATAGCACAAAGTTGGGAAATTCCTTCATGTAACTTGTTTATGCCTTCAGGACCTGTTCAGATCTGTTCATGTGTATATAACTTACATGTGGTAATTGACAGCTGCTGTGCATGCCCTACTTTATGACTTGGTGAGTCCAATAACACCCAACTCATGATCAGCAGTCCAGGTCATATTGTTACTTCATGTCCTCTTGTCAAATGTTCAGTTTCCACTAACGCCCAATAGAAGGCCTACAGCTGTTTTATCAAAGGTAGAATAATTTTTTGCAGAAGATAGTAGAGACCTGCTCCAAAATTCCAAAGATATCTTCTATGATTTACCTATAGGGGTCTGTCAAAGGCTCCAAACATCACCTCTACATACCACTGATGCCTCAAGATGCTTTGGGTCTGCTGAATCATACGGTTCAAGGGATAGACCAGCTTACACAGCAGCTTGGAACTTTTGTAGAATCTTCTTCTTTTATAGTCCCCACAGAAAACTAGCAGCTTTTGAGTCACTATGAATATGGGCCCGAGTAATACACCCAAGTGAGGAATGTGCTGTCTCCTGTACCCAAATAGACCCACTAAATGTTGTACTTCTTTCCTGGTCTAGGAAGAGCCAGGTACAATAAACTTTCTTTTACCTTAGAAGAAGTACATTGCTTCCAGTCTGTCTGGGCCAGTGCCTTGAGCAGACCTTGGGTGCAAACTCATTAGCCATTTCATTTCCACAACACTCAGGGGAAGTTTTACTCCCAAGAGCTTTAATATGCCTAGAAACCCAGGATCCCAGGAGTTTGTTCACCCAGTGATCTCAGGGTCCCAGAGGCAGCTTGACTCCCAGGAGTTCTGACACACCCAGGATCTCAGGATTACAGGATCCAAGAATCACAGGATAATAGGTTCCCAGAATCACAGGATCACAGAAACAGCTTGACTCTGAGGAATTCTGACACAACCATGATTACAGGAAAGACAGGCTCCACTAAGATATTGCAAGAGCAGGTAGATGTAGAGATATTCAGATGGCAGGGGGCAAGTTTAAGAACATAAGGAACAGAAACCAAGGCTACTTGGCATCATCAGAACCCAATTCTCCCACCATAGTAATTCCTGGATACACCATCACCAGAAAAAGCAACATTCAGATCTAAAATCACTTCTCATTATGATGACAGAGGACTTTAGGAAGGATATAAATAACTCTCTTACAGAAATACAGAACACAGGTAAACAGATTTGTGTAGATACACCTAATACATTTTTCTTAGACTATGTAAACACCTTATATCTAATTATCAGTAACTTCTACTTTAAATTATTGATTTATTGTTATTTGTTCCTTGATAATCTCACATATGCATATAATAAATTTTAACCATCTCCCCATGACCTTCTCTTGTCCCTTGTCCTTTTCCCATTGAAACAAATCTTCTTCGCTACAGTTCTCCCTATTTCCTGTCTTTCTGTGCACATCTGACTTGCTGATTTAAATAGGGTTGCCTTGCTAGTCATTTTCTGTTGCTGTCATGGAACTCCTTCGTCAGGACAGTTTACTGAAGAAAGAGTTTATGTTAGCTTCCAGTCCCAGAAGGGTAAGAGTACATCATGGCATACAGGCATGGTGGCTGGAGCAGGAAGCTGAGAGCTCATGTCTCAAACAGCAAGCACAAGAAGAGAGAGGGAAGTGGAAATCTCACGGAGCTTTGAAATCTCAAAGCTCACCCCCAGTGACACACTTCCTCTGCAAGGTCACACCTTCTAAACATACCCAAATAGTGTCACCAGTTGTGGATCAAGTATTCAAATATCTGAGCCTATGGAGGCCATTTCATTCAAACTATCATAATAACTTGCATGAGCATAGATGGAAAATTCTGTACTGGAGCGTGCATGGTTATACCACAGAGGAAAGTGATACCCTGCCCCACCATTACTAACTGTTAAGACTCTTAAGGAGGCATAGAGCCTTGTGAGTCATTCCTTCTTTCATGATGAAATAGTCGTTATTAATTTCTAACTGTTACTGTTTCTTCAGATACTAATCTAGGTATTGTATAGGAGTGCTTTCACTTAAGATTTATGACCAACCAGAATAAGTCCATATTTACAGCTGAGAAAATGTTCTGCCAATTGATAATCACCCCAATTGTTTTAGTGGTCCATGAGTATGGTGACCAGAGGTCTATAAGTATCTCCTTTTAACAGTAGCTAAATGACCATAGCGGAGAAGATATTGTCTGTTCTCTTTAAGAGATGTTACATGCAGTCTAATATTTTTCTCTGAGATTCAAATAATAAAATCTGAGAGTCCCTCTAGATGGAATGAAACTGAGCTGTAAAGAAGACTCTGAGACAGACCAGCTTCCTGGAAGAAACAGAAACCTGCTCAGCTGCCTGGAAGAGTTCTAGACTAGAGTTACTTGGAAAGGATGCTCTCCAACCTGTCGAGCTGCCTGTAGGTGTGTAGTGTACTCCAGGTTCCCAGCTTTTGTGAGCTGTCTTCCACAGGCCTTGGTGATGCAACTGTCTTTGAGTCATCTCTTGTGCTACAGGTAACCACAACAAAACTTATTCNTTCACCAAATTGGACTTTGGTGGTATCCATACTATGGTCTGTCATAGGATCTCCATCTAGGATGAGTAGACATGTGTGCTGCGTCTTCCCAGAAAAAGTGCTTTCACACAACATAACTGCTTCTCTAAAACATANTTTTAAAATGATGTTTAAGGTGGATACTATGTTTTGCTACACATACAAATGTGAAATNATTACTGAAGTCAATTCATCATGTCACACAGCTCCTTTGTTGTCGATAGAGAAAGAGTCATATATGTTTGCTGTTCCCTTAGCAAACACTATCTCATTATACAATACAGGAATCATAACTGTAGTCCTTATGCTGTGCATTAGCTCACTAGACTTATTCACAACTCAGTGAGAATTCTGCCAACTTCTAAGTATATCTATATCAGTTATACATGCTGGAACCGGGAAAAAACACAGGATGATTTCAGGGACCTATGGAACCTACTTACTGTGATTGGACATCACATCAACCAAAACTCATTAATCACCGAGCTTCCATATGCCTCTATTTTAACCAGAGAGCCAGAAGGTTTCCTTGCATCTCCTGGTATCAATTTTAATTCAGAACCAGTATCCAATATATCCCATAATTTCTGATTATATATTTGCCCCCAGAGTACATTTACCCTTGTAAAAGTTTGTAGCTTCCTCTGAGGGAAAACTGGAGAATGGCTGACAGCAAAACATTTAGGTGTCTTTCAAGGCTCTTCCTCAGAGGAACCTGGCCACCTTTCATTAAAGGGGCTCTGGGTCTGAAAACTGATTCTAGTCTACAAATTGATTCACTGGCTGAGAATGTGTTGGGCAGCCTTTCTTTTATGTGTTTGACTTCTTTGCTGCTTATACAGATCCAGAAATAGAATAAGCCTGGAAACGCCATGATTGATTAGCCAGTACCAAAGGCCCATAGAGTCAAGCAATTAAAAAATTCACCTCGCCTGTGTTGGTTATTATGGGTAAGATCATTATGCATGGTGTTTTGTCTACATTTCCCATTATAATAACTACAATCGCCTTCACTCTGACTTTACAATGCTGCCAAGTAGTGGCTGCTAC
>NW_018392815.1:13428-19786 GCF_900095145.1 Mus pahari | reverse complement strand
CTAAGTTCTTGAGTTCTTTGTATGTGTTGGATATTAGCCCTCTATCAGATGTAGGGTTGGTAAAGATCTTTCCTAATCTGTTGATTACCGTTTTGCCCTATTGACAGTGTCCAGGTTATTCCCATTGTGGAGGATTAGGTTTTACCCAGCATATTCACTTGAGCTTTGCATTACTTCCTGTGCCTTAAAATCCCTCCATCAACACCAAACCAAGGAATACCAGACATATCCAACTCTTTTTCAGTACATCATCTTTTGATAGACACCTCAGCCAACAATTCAAACAAATTTCTGACACCTGTGCAAGATTCCATCTTAAACCTAGAATCTCCACTCAGAGGGCTCATATTAATAACATCAGCCTGATCTAGTTTTAGGTTCTTTTCACTACCATCTCAATCCCTTAAATTCTGCTCCCACTCATATTCCTAAGACTTCTGCTTGAATGAATTAACAAATTCATTAAAGTCCTTAGTAATGTACTTCTTCATGCACTGTACTTTCAGAATCCCCTCTAGGGGTATGCTTTGCCTTGAGACAGGTTATAGGTCTAAAGGAAACTATTAGATGGCCTTGAGGAACATCAGTAATGTTTTTCATGAAATTTTTATGGTTTATCATACAGTGAACAATTAATTTCCTCAGATGGAAAAGGCAGTATTTTAAGGGGTGGAACTGAGGGTACTACTTTCTCAGGTGAGGTAAAGCCTTGAGAATATGAGGATTCAAAGTTCTCAGTTCCAAGAGGGTTCTCTGACACATCACCATGCCTAGTTATAGGATCCCATTATTTTCCAGTTAATGCCATTACTTTCTCTGGTGACACTTGAGTCTGAGACGTGAATTTTTCTTGTAATGCACCTGACCTTCTAGTGAGGGCTTCGATTTGATTTTCTGCAACTAAAGCTCTGTGGCTCTAGAGAGCAGATGATCTTCAAGAACACACTTAGTAGCATTTAGATTGTACATTTGCATATTTGCCTCTGGTAACAGTCAATTTTATCATGAAACTCATTCCATCCCTCTCTCAATTTATCCAGAGATCCTAAGAGCAATGAGCCAGCAAAATCATTTATCTTATTTTTCCCCAAACTGTAGAATCCAGACCAAATAGGTTCTGACAGATGTGCTGGCAAGTAAGTGAAGAAGATGAAGTCTTCTTTCCTTCATTGTCCTTATTTTCATATATTAGGCTACCCAATCCATTGCCAGAAGGAATTGATGGATCAAGATAACCAAAGGCATTTACTTCTTTAAGGTTGAAATATAGTTTCCACCATGGGCTTTCAATATTATCTGAGTTCCCAGGAGAGATACAGTTTCCAGAGAGGTTTAGGTAGTTGAAGGTGCTGGCGAATTAGAAGGTGCTGACAAATTATTAAGCCAATTCAAGATAATTAAATATTTCATCCTTATATTTCTACTCCTCCTCAACCACTCTAGGTATCAACTTCTGTATTAGGGTTTTCTATAGTCACACAACTTATGGAATGTCTCTATATGTTAAGGGAAATTATTGGAATGACCTACAATCTGCAGTTCAACCTATTCAACCATGCCTAGCTGTGAATGAGAAGTACAAGTATCTAGTAATTGCTCAAGGCTAGGTGTTTCAGCTGGTCATCCGTATAAGCTGGAATCCTGAAGAAGTTCCAACAGACGTGCTGGTAGTAAGTGTAGTTTATACCTTCCCTCCCTCCCTCCCTCCCTCCCTTCCTTCCTTCCTCCCTTCCTTCCTTCCTTCCTTCCTTCCTTCCTTCCTTCCTTCCTTCCTTCCTTCCTGTCAAGAGACATCTACATTGTTTCAATTTTCTGGATATTATTAATAAAGCTGCTATGAACATAGATGAGGAAATGTCTCTGTGGTATAGTAGGTCATCATTTGGGTATGTACACAGGAGGAGTGGTATAGCTGTATCTTGCTATAGAACTATTTCCACTTTTCTGAAAACTCACCAAGTTGATTTCCAAACTTGTTGTATAAATCAACACTCCAACCAAGAATGAAGTAGTGTTCCCCTTGCTCCAAATCATCTCCTGCATGTGCTATCTCCTGCCGTTTTTTCATGGACATCTGGGCATCTATACTGGCTTTAAGATGGAACCTCAGCATTGGTTTGATTTACAATTCCTTCATGACCAAGGACTTTCTTGGCCATTCAAAATTCCTCCTCTCCTGAGAATTCTGTTTAGATCTGTACCCCAGTTTTTATTGTGTAATTAGAATCAGATATTTATGAGATATTTTCTTCATTTACATTTCAAATGCTATCACCAAAGTCCCCTATACCCTTCCCCCACCCTGCTCTTCAACCCACGCACTCCTGATTCCTGCCCCTGGCATATGATCTTTGCAAGACCAAGGGACTTCTTGTCCCAATGATGGTGGACTAGGCCATCCTCTGCTACATATGCAGCTAGAGATACAGTTCTGGGAGGCGGGGACTGGTTAGTTCATATTGTTGTTCCTCACATAGGGTTTCAGACCCCTTTATTTCCTTGGTTACTTTCTCTAGCTTCTTCACTGTGGTCCCTGTGGTCCATCCAATAGATGACTGTGAGCATCCACTTCTGTATTTTCCAGGCATTTGAAGTAATAGACTCACAAGAGAGAGCTATGTCAGGGTCCTGTCAACAAAATCTTTCTGGCATATGCAATAGTGTCTGGGTTTGGTGCCTGAGTATGTGATGGATCCCTGGGTGGGGCAGTCTCTGGATGGTCCTTAATTCTATCTCAGCTCTGAACTTTGTCTCTGTATCTCCCTCCATGGGTATTTTGTTCCACATTCTAAGAAGGAGCAAAGTATCCACACTTTGGTCTTCTTTCTTCTTGGGTTTCATGTGTTTTGCAAATTGTACCTTCTGTATTCTAAGTTTCTGGGCTAATATCCATTTATCAGTGAGTGCAATATCATGTGTGTTGTTTTGTGATTGGGTTACCTCACTCAGGATGATATCCTCCACATGTATCCATTTGCCTAAGTATTTCATAAATTCATTGTTTTTAATAGCTGAGTAGTACTCCATTGTGTAAATGTACGACATTTTCTGTATCCATTATTCTGTTGAGGGACATCTGGGTTCTTTCCAGCTTCTGGTTATTATAAATAAGGCTGCTATGAACATAGTGGAAAATGTGTCCTTATTGCAAGTTGGAACATCTGGGTATATGCCCAGGAGAATAACTCCTGGATCTTCTAGTAGTACTAAGTCCAGTTTTCTTAGAAACCTCCAGACTGATTTCCAGGGTGGTTGTAATCCCACCAAAAATGGATGAGTATACCTCTTTCTCCACATCCTTGCCAGCATCTGCTCCCATCTAAATTTTTTGATTGTAGCCATTTTGACTGATGTGAGGTTGAATTTCAGGATTGTTTTGATTTGCATTTCCCTGATAATTAAGGTTCTTGAACATTTTTTTTAGGTGCTTCTCAGCCATTCAGTATTCCTCAGGTTCAAATTCTTTGTTTAGCTCTGTACCCCATTTTTAATAGGTTTATTTGATTTTTCTGGGGTCCATCTTCTTGAGTTCTTTATTTATATCAGATACTATTCCCCTATCTGATTTAGGATTGCTAAAGATCATTTCCCAATCTGTTGGTGGCCTTTTTGTCATTTTGACAGTGTCTTTTGCCTTACAGAAGCTTTGCAATTTTATAAGGTCCCTGTCTTAGAGTTTTACTGCTGTGAACAGACACCATGACCAAGGCAAGTATTATAATCCTAACAAAGTCCCCAAATCTACATTCTTTCAAATAAAAGTATAGTCAGAAGTAACACATCAATACCCCACTTCTGGTACCAACTTCTGTATTAGTACGGGTTCTCTAGAGTCACAGAACTTATGGGTAGTTACTGTATAGTAAAGAAATTTATTGATGACTTACAGTATGCAGTCCAATTCCCAACAATGGTCGGTAGCCCCTGTGAATGTAAACCAAATCTAGCAGTTGCACAGTCCTATGTGGCAAGCAGGCAAAGGAGAGAGAGAGAGCACCACCCTTCTTCCAATGTCCTTATATGGTCTCCAGCAGAAGGTTTAGCCCTGATTAAAGGTGTGTGCCCAAAATATAAAATTGGTGCTAAACCCGGGAATGATTGATTAATGATTGATTATGCGCAAAAACCAGGAGCCACACCAGTGCCTGGTGTGCCCAAGGGGCACGCAGTGGAAACAGCAGCAGTACCAAACACAGCATCCATGGTAAGATCTCCACTGGCTTTTCTTGTAGCCAGCTTGCAGCTCAGCTCCAGCGGCTCTGCTCCAGCAGCTTAGGGGCTCAGCTCGCAACTTCCCCTTCCCCTCTCTGAGCCAGAACTCTTGGAGGCCCCACATTCTAGCACCTAAGTGGTTGCTTGAGAAACGACCGGACCAGGCTCATGGAAAGGCCAGGGGGAAGGAGAGCGACTGTCTGCCATTTCCACCATGTGACCCACCGCTGTCCCAGGGCACAGAAACTTTAAACTAAGTCAGCTGTGCCATTCCCATGTGCCTTATAGGCCAGGCTTCCATGCTCCCATTTTACCGGTTTGCTAAAAACTCTCATGCAGACACATTATTGGCAAGGCCTGTTCGCGGGAAAAGCCTCCAGTTCATGGAACAGAGCCTGGCCAGCTCTGCCCAAGGACTAAGAGGCTAGACCCAGCTGACATAGCAGAGACACCGCCCATGATCTTCCTTTCAGAAGCTGCTCTTTCTGTATAAGCCCCCAGCAAGTCAAGCCCCCAGTGGGTTGGACAAAATCCCTGGCCAGGGTGGAGCACTTCCCACAGTAAGTCTGGGACATACTGGGTAGCCACTAGAGGTCCTCGTGACTACTTGGGCACTCTAGCCTGGCTGATTTCCTTTTTGGTTTCCTGAGTTGTTCTCTGGATGCTGGTAGAACATACCAAGAACCTCCAGAGCATGGGCAACCATGTGTCCTCAGACGTAACCCCAGATACACCTCTGGGGTGTCTCCTAGAAAACCTTGAGTCCTTAGAGTTCACGCCTCCTTTAAAGGCATCAAAATTGATATCTCTTTGCAATAAATTCTGGACTCAGTACTCACTAGATAATGGTTCTTGATGGCCAATTAATGGCACCTTAGACCCAGTTGTTTTAAGGGATCTTAATACATACTGCNNGCAAGCCAGTAAATGGGAAGAGGTTATCTATGCCAAATCTTTCATTTATCTTCGTTCCAATCCTGCTATGTGTTCTTCCTGCTCTCCAACTCCACTCCTGTTAGCCATGATGGTACTGGACACAGCTTACAAACCACCTCCTTTCTGTCATAGCCTGCTTCTGTCCTGTTTAGAACTCAAACTGCTACCTCTTCTTGCCCCCACTGAGACTTCCCAGGGCCTGTCACCTCCAGCCCTCCCCCTCCTTCTGCACCAACTGCAGGCCCCTCTAAGCATTCTACTTTGGCACCCACCTTCACACCACCTATTACTCTAAGTCCATGACCAAAACCCCAAGCTCTCCACCCCTAGAAGAACCTGACCCAATGACTGTCCTTCCCTTAAGTGAGGTTGTGGGGGTAGATAGTCTGGTCAGAGTGCACGTCCCATACTCACTGAGTAAACTCTCTCAGATAGAGAAGAGATTCCTTTATCAAAGAATTCCAGTATATCACTCAGTCGTACAGCTTGACTTTTCATGATATACATATGATACTTACTATCAATTTGCTTCTCGAGGAACGCAAGCAAGTTTGGGAACAGGTGAGAGCACATGCAGAGAGGATTCACCAAACAGATACAGCACATCCAATCGGAGCAGAGACAGTGCCTGTCCTGGATCCTCAATGGAATTATAATTCTGCAGGTGGTACTATAGCCAGGAACAGGTTTGTTACATGTCTTTTGGCAGGTATGAGAAAAGCAGCTTTGAAGCTGGTAAATTTTGAAAAACTTCAAGAGGTTATCCAAGATAAACAGGAAAATCCATCTCAGTTTTATTGCAGTATACCAATGTGGACCCTGAAAACACAGAGGGTAAACAGCTCTTAATAACTCATTTCTTTTCCCAGAGCTACCCTGACATAAAGGCTAAACTTAAAAGCTTGGAGAGGGTCCCCTGACTCCACAGGCAGAAGTCCTGGCGCTGGCATTCAAAGTGTACCATGGGAGAGATGAGAGGGTTCACAATCAGAAGTATAATATGCTGACAAAGGCTGTCCGACCAGCCCCAGCTGCCACCCTGAGCTCATGGCCTTCTACCCAGAGATGACCGGGAACCTGTTACAGGTGCAGTCGACAAGGTCATTGAGCCAACACTTGCCCCAATCCTTGAAAGCCAAGGGGGCTATGCCCTAGGTGCCATCAAGAGGGACATTGGGCTGTTTATTGCCCCCATGTTATGCAAAACAGG
>NW_018392815.1:6228-12533 GCF_900095145.1 Mus pahari | reverse complement strand
CTCAGCTCTAGAACTTAAGGATGCATTTTTCTCTATTCCTCTAGATGTCCAGTCACAAAACATATTTGCTTTTACCTGGACAGATCCTGATACCCACTTTTCTACCTAACTGTCCCAGACTGTCTTACCTCAGGGATTCTTGGATAGCCCACACCTGTTTGGGCAGGCCTTGGCTTCTGACCTATTGTCTCTTTCTCTTCTTAAATCTAAGATCATACTTTATGTAGATGTCCTTCTCTGTAGCCCCTCTTTAGAAATCAGCCAGACTGACACCGTGGCTCTTCTGAATTTCCTTTCTAATCATGGCTAAACAGTCTCACCCTCTAAAGTCCAACTGTCCACTCTTCAGTTTACCTATTTGGGACTAANAATCACCCCAACCCATAAGGCTATTAAATTAGACAGAAAGAATCTGATTCAGTCTCTAACTGTTTTGTCAACAAAAGAAGAAATTTTGTCATTCTTAGGAATAGCCAGTTTTTAAGTTCGTGGGTCCCTTCTTTTTCCCTTCTTTCTCACCCTCTATATGAAGCAACATCAGGCCCCACCCATGAACCTCTTTTAAAACAGATTACCAAGCCCTTTTAAAGGCTCCAACAGGCCCCCCTTAGGGCCCTGGCCTTGGCCTTACATCTTCCTGACCTGACTCATCCTTTTTCCCTCTATGTAACAGAAAAGAAGGGATTTGCCCTTGGAGCCTTGGGCCACCAAATAGGACCTTCTTTTTCACTTGTGGCATACCTGTTAAAAACTATCCTTTAGATCATCTCTTCTCTTCTCTTAACCTGTCACAGCTCCTAACATATAAAGGATTACAGACTCTACCTCCCTCTAGTGTTCTCTTTTCTGTCTGTAAGCTCTCCCCAAGCGACCTCTCCTCATCTCACCTTTTGATCTCATGTATGGATGCCCAGTTCTAACTCCTGGCTTCTCACCAAGCACTCTCCCCTTCCAGATCATTTGCTTACCCCATTTCTCTCTCATCTTCGCTCTCCCCTATGGAACTTTACTGACCATCACCTACCTCAACCACATCCTACTTCCTGCCCTGTTAATATTGGAGACCAAGTCCTTTTCTCTCCTCCAGGTCATCAACCTTCACCTCTCTCTCCAAAGTGACAGGGTCCTTTTAATGTAATCCTTGTAACTCCTATAGCCGCTAAACTTGAGGGACTCTCTCATTGGCTCCACCTGTCTCACCTAAAACCCTTCATTCCCCCACCTAAAGGTGATTCTTCTTCATACACATCAGCCCTAACAAGACTGTGCTGTTAAGCTCCAAAAGACATCAAGACCTCTCTTGTCTCCCATCCTAGAGAATGAGGCTTCATTCCAACAGGCAAACTTGACCTTGCAGCATGAGACACTGGATTAGTTGTGGCTTTTTCATCTTTTCCCTGCTGTTCATTTCCATCAAGGGTATTCCCTACATCTGGAGATTCGAAGTTCAAGAAATGCCTGCTGACAACAAGCAGACTTTCCAAATAGGATCAGGAAACTGCTCCATAGCTGGGTGCCAGGAACCGATCCAGATTGCCATCGTCCCTATATCTGTGGCTCCATCCACATATTATGACCTTTATACCTGTTTTCTCTTTGACCAGACAAAAAATTATTGCAGAAAATGGCCGGATGAGTGTGGGGGCTGCCCATACTGGTCTAGTGAGATACACATGGTAGGGATATGGATTAATCACTTCTATTGATTCTGCAAGACACTCTTCCTCTATATTCGAGACCCATGTGATCCTAGGTGGGAAATAGGAGTTGCTGGTAAGCTTTATCACAAAACTCAGCCCAGTTCCCAGTAAGTACTATCCACATCCAGAGACAATGTGTCTCAATTGCCCCTCTTAATAATCTTGTCTCTACATTCCTTCAGTGACAAGTACAAAAATTTCTAACCAAACTGTCAACCAGCTCCTGTTACAGGATTACCAGCTGCTGCCCACGAAGAAATCACTGTCCATAGAAGAAGCTGATGCAGAGGATTGCCGTACAAACTCCGATGGTGAAGACCAGATATACCCTGAAAATTGATGATGCCCCTAAACAGCAGGAAGTAGTTTAAGAGACACGATGCCCCCATTCCCTCTTCATCATTGGTTTTCCCTCTCTTTTTCTTCCCTTCTTTTATAATAACAAGAAGGGAGGAAGGTTAGCACCAGGATACTCCAAGCTCCACCTAACCATGTGACCCTTGACCTCCGTTGCCAGGACAATGACCTTCTATCCCACAATCCACTTGTATCAGTTCCCGCCCTCACTGGTGTGACATCATTTTCTGTATAAAATAGGAAGCCATCCTCTCTTCTCCCTCTTCTCTTCGCCTTCTTCTCTCCCCCTCTTTCTCTCTCTGCTCTTCTCTACCCTTCTACCCACTCCCTCCCCATTCCTTCATAATAAACCTCTCCCACGTGGAACACCTTGGCCTGATCTGCTGCTTGGTTTATCCGTACTGCAGGGCTCTAGTAGCGGGGCTGAGAGGCGAGGCTCGCAGGCCTACAAATTTGGCTAAGGTAAGAGAAGTTATGCAGGGGACAACTGAGCCCACCTTGGTCATTTTGGAGAGGCTCATGGAGGCTTACAGGTGATATACCCCATTTAACCCTATGTCTGAGGGACAGCGGGCCTCAGTGATCAGTTGGCCCCGGACATTAGGAGAAAATTGCAGCAGACTGAGGGATCGCAGGATTATACTGTAAGGGATGTGGTTAAGGAAGCTGAGAAAGTGTATCACAAGAGAGAGACGGAGGATGAAAAGCTGGAAAGAGAAAAGAGAGAGAGGAAAAAAGATGAGAACAGGAGGGACAGAAGACAGGAAAAGTCTCTGGCTCGGGTTCTGGCCATAGCAGTAGATAGGGACAAAGGAGGTAGGGCTAGACAGTTAGGGGACCCAAGAAACAGAAAATGGCAAGGGCCAAGAAGACCCAGAGGAGACAGACCATGCCCAGAAAGAGACCAATGTGCGTACTGCAAGGATACTGGTCACTGGGCCCGTGAATGCCCTAAATTGAAACAGGGGGTAAAGGTGCTGTCTCTCAAAGAGGATGAAGACTAGGGGAGATGGGGCTTGGTCCCCCTCCCCGAGCCTAGGGCAACATTAGAAATGGAGGGGATGCACATAGACTTCCTGGTCGACACAGGCACAGAATTTTCAGTGCTTTGAACACCACTAGGTAAAGTAAGAATAAATGAGAGAACATTGGTGATTGGGGCTACAGGGCAAAAATCGTACCCATGGAAAACACACAAAGAGTGCGAACTTGGGACTCAGAACATCCTGGTCGAGTTGGGTGAGTTGGGGTATTGGGTTTCGGCCAGACAGAAGTGACCTACTTGGGATATATCCTGAAGAATGGACAATGATGGCTCACAGAAGCCAGGAAGCAGACAGTGATGCAGAATCCGACCCCGACCACACCTCACCAGGTAAGAGAATTCTTAGGGACGGCGGGATTCTGTAGACTTTGGGTCCCGGGATTTGCCACTACCCCATAACCAAAGAAAAATGGGAATTCACCTTGACCCAGGAACATCAATCAGCTTTTGAGACTCTAAAATGTCCCTGCTGCAGGCACCTGCCCTAGCACTGCTGGACCTGAACAAGCCTTTCACCCTTTACATTGACGAAAGGAACAGGATAGCTAGGGGTGTCCTCACTCAAGCTTTAGGGCTCTGAAAGCACCGAGTAGCTTAACTATCAAAGAAACTGGACTCTGTGGCTAGTGTGTGGCCTCCCTGCCTACAAGTGATAGCAACTACAGCTGTGTTGGTAAAAGATGCTGATAAGCTGACGATGGGGCAGAGCATCACCATGGTGGCCCCACACTCACTCGAGAGTATTATCAGGCAGAACCCTGACTACTGCATGACCAACACCCGACTGACTCACTATCAGAGTTTGCTGCTGACAGAGCGAGTGACCTTCGCTCCCCATGCCATCCTCAACCCTGCTACCTTACTGCCTGAAGCCTGCAAAACCCCTGTACAAATGAGGAGGTACTGACAGAAGAAACTGAAATTCAGCCAGACCTCACAGACCATCCATGGCCAGGAGCAGTGACCTGGTTCACCAATGGAAGCAGCTTCATGGTAGAAGGGAAGCGCAGAGCAGGGGCAACAATAGTAGATGGAAAGTCCATCATTTGGGCCAGCAGTCTGCCTGAGGGAATGTCAGCACAGAGAGCAGAGCTCATCGCACTAACCCAGGCTTTGAGACTGGCAGAAGGAAAGGCCATTAACATTTACACAGATAGTCGATATGCCTTCACTATGGCCCATGTCCATGGGGCAATCTACAGACAGCGTTGGCTCTTGACTTCTGCCAGAAAGGACATTAAAAATAAGGAGGAGATTCTCAGCTTGTTAGAACTGTCCACCTGCCTCGCAGGGTGGTGATCATCCATTGCCCAGGACATCAAAGGGGGACCAGACCCATTAAAAGAGGTAACCAAATGGCAGACCAAGTGGTCAAATAGGAAGCCCAGGGACCAATGACTCTGGTAATTAAAACTGTACCCAGCTAGTTAAGGAAGAGACAGAGAAAGAAATCCTCACAGAGGAAAAGAGGGGCTGGAATACCTGGCTGACATAAACTGCCTCACTCACTTAGGATCCAAAAAAATAATAAAACTGGTCAGTTGGTCCCCTTATCATATTCCTGGACTACAGAAAGCTCTAGAGGACCTAGTGAAAAACTGCAGAGCCTGTGCGCTCACCAACCCCGGGTCCAGCAGGCTCCATGGCAGAAGGTGCTTGCGAGGAGACAGACCTGGGACCTACAGGGAAACTGACTTCACTGAGGTAAAACCAGCCTGGTATGGACATAAATATCTTCTAGTCTTTATAGACAATTTTTTCAGGGTGGGTCGAGGTGTTTCCCACCAAGAGAGAGACAGCTAATGTGGTGACCAGGAAGATACTCGAAGAAATTCTTCTTCGATTTGGGATACCCAAGGTAATCAGTTCGGATAATGGGCTGGCCTTCATCTCCCAGGTAAGTCAGGGATTGGCCAGACAGCTGGGGATAAATTAAAAATTACATTATGCATTCTGACCCCAGAGTTCAGGACAGGTAGTTAGAATGAATAGAACACTAAAAGAAGCCCTAACCAAATTAGCTTTAGAAAGCAGTGGAAAAGATCGGACAGCCCTTCTCCCTTATGCCTTATTCAGGGCCCAGAATACCCCTGGAGCCTCTGGTCTAACACCCTTTGAATTAATGTATGGGGTGCTTCTGCCTATCTATGTGACAGGCTCATAAAATTGTAAAAAAGGAGGTCTGGGAACAGTTTAAAAAAAAAACCTATGTTGCTGGTGATATACAGGTGCCACATCAGTTTAAAGTAAGAGACACTGTCCTGGTGAGGAGACACTGAGCAGGGAACCTAGGAGCCAAGGTGAAAAGGAACTTACTTGGTGCTGCTGCTGATGTCCATTGCAGTAGACGTAAAAGAAATCCCAACCTGGGTTCATGTGTCTCATGTTAAGAAGGTTCCCCCTGGCTGACCAATGTTGTTAGCCATCACTGGGCCACTGGTAATTCTGCTTTTGCTCTTAACTTTTGGACCCTGCTTGCTTATTCGACTAGTTGCCTTTGTTAGAGACAGAATTGTTACTCTAATTCTAAGATTAGAATCATTAAAAAAGGGGGGGGGAGAATTGAAGGGAAATGAAATTTAAAATGAAATTTAAGGCCTGAGATTCATGTAACTTATGTTCAGGGAGCTGTTTTGTAAGCTTAAAAGCCTGAGGCAGAGGACACAGTAAAACAGCCCTGGGCATACCCAGGCAGGCCATTGTTGGAACATTCCTGGGACTGATGGTTTGGAGTCATGTGTTAACCAAATATTCCACTGACCTGCCCCTCAGGTCTCCTAACACTCCTGCCTTTTCACATACCATTCAGCAAATGTGTGGTCATTCTGCTGATGTTTAAATGATCCAATCGTGTGTAACCTTGTCAATTCTTGCTAGCCCCTCCCCCTCCCCCTATAAAAACCCCTAGCTTTCAAGCCACATCATTGGTGCCTCTATCTCCTGCATGAGGTACACATCAGCCCGGAGCTCTGCCAATAAACTACCTCGTGTTTTTACATCAAGATGGTTTATTCGTGATTTTCGGGTGCCACCTTCTCGATACTGGCGTGGGGATGGCTCCCCACAGAAGTCTTTCAGTAACACTTTATAGAATGAGTATGTTGTCTGCATGTATTTAAGTATATATATATATATATATATATATATATATATATATATATATATATATATATATGAGGGGTGAAGATATGAAAGGGTTTCAA
>NW_018392815.1:0-4828 GCF_900095145.1 Mus pahari | reverse complement strand
CCTTGTGTCCTTATTTGTTTGTCACCCCACATTCACCGAATCCTCACTCACCTGTAACTGAACCCGAGTTTTGTCCATAGATCAGGGACCCAAGTGAGGTCTGTCTGAGGCAAATACTCATAACATAGGAAAAGGACCTAGTGCAAACCCATGCGGGCCATGTGCTTGCAGTTTCCTTCCTTCTCTGTGAGCCCTGTTTAGTTAATCTTGTGGATCTGTTTTCTTAGTGTGCTCTATCTCCCATGAAACCTATAGTCTTGGCTCTACCACATGCATTGAATTCCCTGATCAGTGTCTTTGGTGAAAGTATATACTTTCTTTGAAAACAATAGTGGCAGTTTCAGAAAGTACACACTGCACTACACATTCTGCACATTAGAATTTCAAATTATTACTTGAATGATGAATTTCTTCCTTTTTCAACTCTGATTCTGTCTATAAGAGGCATTTCATTCTGCTTCTGTCTACTCACCTGAGGTTCTCCAAAGGAGATAAAATATAGAAGTGATTTCTAGAAAGAAATTGCTATAAGTAACATAAACATTAAAGGAACTTAATGATATAGGTGAAGAAATACATCAACAAAAATAATAGGAATTGAGGAATGAGGGAGAAACCATGTTTTAGAACTCCACATGAAGCTGTGTGTATGATGATTGAGTGCAAAAGACCAGATAAAATTTGGTCATCATAATTTGACAAATGCATAGAATTGGCATGATAGTTGCTTCTCTCAATATTGGAAAGTACATTGAATGCTTGAAAATTCTGCACATAGTGTTTTGAGTAGTCTATATATGACACAGTGAATGCTCTGGAGTGGTCTGGTCTGGATTTGCAATTTTAGCCATACTCTTCTCAGAAAACAAGCATGTCATGGCTCATGTGTCTTGAGCTTTCTAGAGATTTTCATGCTTTTGTGAAATCTGCACATTAGCGAAGTTGAATGTGATCATACAAATGGCTTGTTAAGATGGGTATTTTGCTCAAAAGGATNTCTCCTCTGAGGAACTCAAGCCAGGGACTTGAGTGAAATCACAGCACCCAAGGCAGTTAAACATTTTTCTCATAACATATTTTGAAACCTGCTTGTCACCTGAATGTCAAAAGCAGCTGCAGAACCCGAGGCCAGTGTATTTTCTATCCCTCTTGAGAGTTTGGTACAAACTGGAGAGAAAGAAACTGATGGTTATTTGCTCCTCATCCACAAGCATAATAAAAGCAGACATACATGCATAATTATACATAGGACATGTTTGTTTGAGTAACACAGTTGGTTCTTGAACAATTCAGGCTTTCAGTGTGACTGATATACAGATGATGTTCACTTCAAGTTTTATAGTTTTGTTCTTGAAGCTTCCTCTTCTTCTTTGCAGTTCACCTGAGAACATGTGCCTTTGGAGAGTAAAATCCAATGAAAACTGCGATGGTGACTTCCCCCAGGACTGTGCTTTTGTCCTTTATACAGGTGTGGAACCTGCACCAAAAGACTTTTTTAAGTATCTCTTTGAATCGTGGTGAGTTCCCCTTGCAATTCTTTGTTTTCTACCTCATGATTCTCATAGGCACAGTGTCAGAGCTCTCTACATGGTCAACCAACTTCTTCTTCTGAGCCAGAACAGAACTGAACAGCCACAGTGTATTTTAGGATTTTTCTGAACACTAATTTTACATTCATTAATGGCTCAGTCTCTATTTGTGTCTCTTTTTATTAAACCCTCTCTTACAATTATCTCAACTTAGAGACATAGTACTTTCAAAATAAATTCATTAAAGATCCCTGGTTCTTGAAACTTTCCACTTCATTGAGTCCAATCATCTTTGTAGAGATTCAGTTGAAACCAATGCAGTTTGCAAAGTATAGGAGGTTGTAGAAAAGTGCTCTTGTAAGTCCCTATTACTGCAACTCTTGCTGGTATACTGAGCCTAAATTCCATGCAAGAGGTCTGCTATATTCTGCTAGGATCGATGTTTTGCAAAGACCAAACCTACTCCTTCTATAATTTGCACACCATCATTTTAAATGCATCACATTTGGACCTGATGCTTAATATAGAAATAAGACCTCAGAAAGATAAGATAGTTTTAGACTTTCTATTTGTGAGGTACCTCACTGTGAGGAATTATCTGTCCACAATTAGAGGTATAATTGCATCAGATTGTATTTTCTCTTGATAGAAAACTAGATGACTCTGAAACCTTGGCTGATTTCTTTCCCTGACAAATCCTAGAATAATGGGATTAGTAATGAGGCAAATCATTGACAGCAGCAATAAAGCATCTCACACTAGTTCAGCTCTACTCCTGTTGAGAATGCTTGCATCTTAACATTTGTTTGCATGGTATCTTGTGCTTATTTTAATTTTCTGACAGTGTTGTCACACTTACATATATTTTTAAACTTCACATATTTTTATGACCATGTGCATTATACTCACTTTAATACTGATTGCTGACAGCTAAAATTTATTCTGTCTTGAATTCATGTNTGTAGTATTTGGACTTTCAGTTGTGGAAACTTCTAGTATTCATATTTTGGTGGGTGTAAGNATTTCACATGAATGACATTCATTTTCAGTTTTGACAATATTATGCAGTTATTAGGAACTAATGTAGTATAGTTTGGAGTATAAAAGAAACCTTGTTTCCAACCATCAGTAAGCCATGGTAACATTGATTTTGGGCTTCTGCTTGTGGACGTTGTACATCGTGGTGCGGAGCCTAGTGCGCACCACGATGTACAACGTCCACAAGCAGATTTTTGAATATAATACATATGGTTTTGTAATATGAGGAAGACATAAATATAAATTACTAAAATATATTTGTACCTGTTTACTCTTTGTTTTATTTGATATTGACACAGTATAGTCTTGTGTATCAAGTGTGTATAGTGATATTATCACATATATATTTTTATGAAGCAAGTAAGATAATTATTGAAACATTTATAATTTAGTGGTTGTAATTAATTTTAAATTATGAATATTCACAAACACAAGCTATGGAAATAATCTTATGGAAAATTCTTCTGTCTTTTGAAGAATATATTTATATATATTTACATGTACATGAAAGGATCATCTTCCATTTTCTACTATATCTACTACATATGTTTATATTTGAACTCTCAAATATATTGTAGCTAATTAGTAAGATATTNATATTATATTGTTCATACTGATGTATTATTTGTAATTCAGAACTGTTTTCACAAGCAGTTAAATCTTTTTTTGATAATCACATAAACTAAACTATATAATTAAGCAATTGTCTTACAACTTTCATCTTAAGTTTTTATTATTTTTAGTAATATTGAGAAACATTACTCTCCAATGAAAATTTTAAGCATTCTTGCCTAAGCAAAATCTCCTCCTTAGACTTTACATAATTATACTTGAATATGCTACTACAGTTTATAAGAATCTCTAGTTTGGTTTGCTTTATTCCTATAAGTTGACCAAATCTTTGACAACCACCTAACGCGTTACATTTATTTCATGATCATGTTCCACTTTAGTCATATTTTCCATTGAGTTTTGTGAAAAGTAGTATTATCTGAACCTGTCAGACTTTTGTGGTTTTCCTGATATTTAATTGCCTATTTGCTTGTTTGAAATTTCCAAGAAGTTACTGAAAAATTCTGTTGATAAATTATGCCACCCTACATTTTCTGGGTGTGCCTAACACAGATGCCTTTGATGTCATTTTTATCACATAATAAGCTTTTTCATGTATAATATGAAATAGGGAAGATAATAAGAGCATTTGCAGAACACAAGTTTTGTGGTCTGTGTTCTCTTGGGACAAAAAAAGACCACATTGTCAACTCTTAATAAAAACATATAATTCAGGTTGCCTTACAGATCAGAAGTTTAGCCTAATATCATGGTGGAATGCTGGCAAACATGGTGCTGGAGAGGGAGCAAAGACGTCTACATCTATACTGACAGGCATCAGGAAGAGACAGTGNCACTGGGTCTGGCTAGAACTTATCAAACCTCCAAGCATATCACTCACGAGTCTCTTTTTTAAAAAAAATTAATAGATATTTTCTTCATTCACATTACAAATGCTATCCCAAAAGCCCCCTATACCCTCCCCAGCCCTGCTCCACTATTCACTCACTCCTTCTTCTTGGCCCTGGCATTCCCCTGTATTTCGGTGATATCTGTTATACATTTCAAAAGCTATCCCAAATGTCCCCTATACCCCGCCCCACCCCAACCCCGCCCTGCTCCCCTGCCCACTCACTCCCACTTCTTGGCCCTGGTGTTCCCCTGTATGGGGAATATAAAGTTTTCAAGATGAAGGGGCCTCTCTTCCCCATAATGGCCGACTAGGCCATCTTCTGCTACATATGCAGGTAGAGACAGGAGCTCTGGGAGTACTGATTAGTTCATATTGTTGTTCCACCTATGAGTCTCTTAATCCAACATAGCCACACCTATTTAAACAAGGTCACACTTCCTAATGGTGCCAACCCNTGAGGGCCTATGGAGGCAATTTCATTCAAATCATCACTAGGATCTTGTACATTTAGAGTCATAGATAGCCATGCACCAGCACCAATGCTTATGACATGTTTTTACATAGAGATTTAGATCCACTACTTCNCTGCTCTTTGTTTTAATGCACAATTCAGAAAAGCTATATACCCTAATGTGAAATGATATAATATTTAAATATATGCTAATTGAGATAGAATCATGTCANTTACTCTGGTCCTTTCCTGCATCCAGATCATCCTGTCATTTTATAAGCCAATATACTCTTTCTCTTTGACGATTATTGGTACATTACTATTATATACATATATATGCACACA
>NW_018392814.1:28884-33181 GCF_900095145.1 Mus pahari | reverse complement strand
ATTGGATTGGAGCAGATGTTGTGTTCCACTCACCTCTGATCCTAAGATTGAGTGCACAGTCCTCTAGGGACTGTGGGAGTGTCTGCCTAGTCTTCGCCCTAGGTGACCTGGTGCTGGCGCAGACCAGAAGGGACTTATCACAAAAAATTTTGATACATTGTAAATTGAAGACAAATGTCATTTTTTCAAGGAAGTTGTTTTGAATTTAAAGCTACAATATGAAGGAATTCTACTCAGCATCATTCCTAGTGATTAGTATCCTATAAAACTTCATGTAGATTATCTAATATACATGTATCTTAAAAAATTAATTTAATTAGTTTTGCTGTGAGTTACAAATGTGTTAAAAAATTAATTTCTTTAGGCAGGCAGACCCAGGAGGGCTGCCAAATGCTTTCCACTTGGCCCTGGGTGGACATCTAAGCCACTGACCCCTCTTGACGGGGGTGGGGGTGGTGGACAAGGGGCAGCCTCCAACCTGGGTCCCAGGACGACACCCTGTAGCCCTGGGGTTATGGGAGAGAGGGCTGAAGGAGAGAGGTTCCCAGACAGATGAGAGTCTGAGCAGCTGAACAGAGACAGTTTATGGTTTCTAGATCTTTATTATAGAAAGACTGGTGGAAAGAGAGAAGGTGAAAAGAGAGAGAGACAGGCCATGGCCAAGAGGAGAGAAGGGGGAAAGGAGAGAGAGAGAGAAGAAAGGCTAGAAAGTAAGAAAGAGAGAGTGAGAGGAGAGAAAGAGGAGAGAGGAGAGGAGAGAGGAGTGAGAGGAGTAAGAGCAAGAGAACAAGAGGAGTGAGAGGAGTGAGATGGGGCCAAACAGCCCTCTTTATGGTATGCTGCTATCTTTACTGTTGGTAGGCAACTGGGGAGGAGTTTAGCCTGAAGGTCAGAAGCTTGGGACATTGCCTACGTGACTTCTAACCAGGCTTCTCTTGTGGGGGCTGTAACTTAGGCGGGAGCCAGAGTTCCAGGACCATGAGAGAACTCCTTCCATCCCATGTAGATGAATTATCATCACCAGGTCTTGAGGTTCAACATCTAGCCTCAACTGGAAACCAGACAGCCTTTCATAGCCCAAAGCCCTACGAGCCCCTACATAAATTTATGGGCACTACAGATATGGAGGATGCCCATGGAGATCAGAATAGGGAAAGAGATCCACTGGAATGTGTCATGTAGGTGTTAGGAACCAAACCCAAATCCTGTGTTAGATTAAAGAAGACAAATAATTACTCATAGAATTATCAGAAATTGCTCATGATGATACAAGATTGCATGCACTATCTAGACAATTACATTTCAAGGATTCAATGTGATTTCAAACCTACAATGATGGAGATAAGGGGTTAACATGGGGTGTACACAATATGAGGAGCCTTATATTCAGTATTTTATATATAGCACCCAGTTAATTATGTCTAATAGTAATACATTAAAGTTGTTGTATTAGAATCAATTTGCCACAATTATTCATATGATTGTCTTATCTACATAGTCCATATTAATCAAAAGATTATTTTTTTTTAGGTTTGGCTACATACAAATATCAGACAGATAGTTTTCTTTAGCCTGTATCCCTATATAGAGAAATGAATGTCCTTAAAGAGCATGTGTGACCAGTGAGATGACTCAAAACTCAAGTCCCTAGGCACTAAATATCACGACCTGAGTTAATTCCCTGGATATATGTAGTAAGTAGGTGCTATCAATTCCTAGAAGCTGTTTTCTGACCTCCATGAACATCCACTTACAAAGTAATCTAAAGTCATCTAAGAAAGTGTAGTGCAAGTATTTTAAATGTAAAGCAAATAAGAATAAAATTTGTCAGCAATTAATACAGCAAAAAGTATACTTGTGTTTTCTTGAAATGGTGTTTTACAAATATCAACTTCACTCTGAGTACACTCAATTATCTAGGTCTTAAGAGACAGTAATTAAGTAATGAGAAAAGTGCTGTCTGCTCCCAAAGGTGATGGATTCAACACACAGGACTTTTTAGTGCAAAGTATGTACAGAGGTTTCTACCTTTAGTGATAGGGTTACTGAGTCTTATGAACAAGACTCAGGAGTTCACTTTTACTACTGTCAAACGTGAAGCCAATGAAGGGTTATTTATTTACTTATTTAACTTTTTTTTTTTGCTTTTTAACATTTTATATATATATATATATATCTCACAATTCTCTGAAGACATGTTACTTTTAATTTGTGTTCTTTTTTTTTCATATTTTATTTTTTTACAGTCCAGTCCAGTTATTACCTCTCCTGGTCTGCCTTCCCATAGGTCTTCCTCCCATTCCTCCTCCCCAAGAGGATGTCCCCAAACACTCCACACCAGGCCTCCCACTCCCTGGGGCCTCAAGTCTCTAGAGGGTTAGGTGCTTCTCTCACTGAGGCCAGACTCAGCAATTCTCTGCTATATATGTATTGGGGGCCTCATATCAGCTGGTGCCTGCTGCCTGGTTGGTGGCTCAGTGTCAGAGACCTTAGGGGTCCAGGTGAGTTGAGACTGCTGGTCTTCCTATGGGGTAGCTCTCCTCCTCCTCTTCAGATTCTTCCAGTCTTTTTGTAATTCAATCACAGTTGTCCTGACTTCAGTTCATTGTCTGGGTGTAAGTATATGCTTCTGTCTGAGCCACTTGTTGGGCCTCTCAGAGGATAACCATCCCAGGCTCATGTCTCTAAGCACACCATAACATCAGTAATAGTGTAAGGCATTGGTGCCCCCTTCCCCCTATGCGATGGATCCCAAGTTGGGCCAATCACGGGACCACCTTTACTTCAGTCATTTCTCCATTTTTGTCCCTGCAGTTCTTTTAAACAGGAACAATTCTGGGTTAGAATTTTAGACTGTGGGTTAGTAAACCAATCCTTTCACTTGAGGCCCTGTCTATCTGTGGGAGGTGGGCTATTTGAATTTTCTCTCCCCAGTGTTGGGCATTTTGGCTAAGACCACACCCACTGAGCCCTAAAAGTCTCTCACCTCTGATGTCTCTGGTACTTTCTAGAGGGTTCTCCTCACCTCCCAACCCTCAAGGGTGCCTATTTCCATTAATTCTTTTGGACCTCTGAGCTTCTTGCTGTTTCTCCTCCTCCCTGATCCTGTTCCCCCTTTCCTTTTCCCTACCACTCTCCCACTCATGTCCCTCTCTCTCTGCCTCCCATGATTATTTCCTTCCAAGTAGGATTGAAGCATCCTCACTTGGGCCTTTTGGCTTGCTATATTTTGTATGATCTGAGGGCTGTGTCCTAGATATTATGTTCTTTTTGGATAATATGAACTTATCAGTGAGTAAACATCATGGGTTCTTTTGGGTCTGAGTTACTTTACTAAGTATGATATTTTCTAGTTATGTACATTTGCCTGCAAAATTCATGATGTTTTCATTTAAAACAACTGAATAGTATTCCATTGTGTATTTCTATACCCATTCTTCAGCTGAGGCACAATTGGATTGTCTCCAGTTTCTCACTATTACGAAGGCTGCTATGAACTTGGTGAGCATGTGTCCTTGTGGTATGGTGGGTCTTCAGGTAAAACTGTTTCCAACTTTCTGAGGAACTTCCAGATTGATTTCCAGAGTGGTTGTACCAGTTTGTAATCCCACCAGCAATGGAGGAGTATTGTTCTTTCTTCATATCCTAGGCAGCATGTGTAGTCACTTGAGCTTTTGATCTTAGCCATTCTTACTTGTGAGAGGTGGTATCTCAGGGTTGGTTTGATTTGCATTTCTCTAATTATTTAGGATTTTGAACATTTCTTTAAGTGCTTCTCAGCCATTGAAGTTCTTTTTCTGTTGTAAATACTCTGTAGAGCTCTGTCACCCATTTTTAATTGAGTTACTTTGTTTTTGGAGGTGAACTTCTTTATATATTATGAATATTAGACTTCTGTAGGGTTAGTGAAGTTTTTTCCCCCCAATCTGTAGGTTGTTGATTTGTCCTATTGATGGTGTCTTTTGCCTTACAAAAGCTTTTCATTTTCTTTTCTTTTTCTCTTTTTTTATTAGATATTTTCTTTATTTACATTTCAAATGTTATATCCTTTCCTAATTTCCCCTATGAAAATCCTCAACCCTCTGCCCCCTACCCCTGCTCCCCAACCCACCCACTCCCGCTACTTGGCCCAGGCATTCCCCTATACTTGGGCATAGAACCTTCTCAGGACCAAGGGCCTCTCTTCCCATTGATATCAGACTAGGCCATCCTCAGCTACATACACATCAAGAGCCATGAGTCTCTCCATGTTTCCCTTGATCAGTGGTTTAGTCCCAGGGAGCTCTGGGGGTACTGG
>NW_018392814.1:25805-27434 GCF_900095145.1 Mus pahari | reverse complement strand
CAGCTCCTGCTTCCTGCCCTGCTTGAGTTCCAGTCCTGNCTTCCTTTGGTGATGAACGGCAACATGGAAGTGTACGCTGAATAAACCCTTTCCTCCCCAACTTGCTTCTTGGTCATGATGTTTGTGTAGAAATAGAAACCCTGATGAAGACAGGTACTTTCTCTAGCTCCTTCTTGTGGATTCTGCTCTGTCTAATGGATATTTGTGAGCCTCCACTTCTGTATTACTCAAGAACTGGCAGAACCTCTCAGGAGAGAGCTATATCAGTCTCCTGTCAGCATGCTCTTGTTGGCATATGCAATAGTGTCTGGGTTTGGTGGTTGTTTATGGGATGGATCCCCGGGTGGGGCAGTCTCTGGATGGTCCTTACTTCCATCTCAGCTCGAAACTTTGTATCTGTCACTCCTTCCATGGGTATTTTGTTCCCCATTCTAAGAAGGATCAAAGTGTCCACACTTTGGTCTTCCTTCTTCTTGAGTTTCATGTGTTTTGCAAATTGTATCTTGTGTATTCTAAGTTTCTGGGCTAATATCCACTTATCAGTGAATGCATATCATGTGTGTTATTTGGTGACTGGGTTACCTCACTCAGGATGATATCCTCCAGATCCATCCATTTGCCTAAGAATTTCAGGAATTCATTGTTTTTAATTGCTGAGTAGTACTCCATTGTATAAATGTACCACATTTTCTGTATCCATTCCTCTGTTGAGGGACATCTTGGTTCTTTCCAGCTTCTTGCTATTATAAGTAAGGCTGCTATAAACATAGTGTAGCATGTGTACTTATTACACGTTGGAGCATCTTCTGGGTATATGCTCAGGAGAGGTATTGCTGGATCTTCCAGTAGAACTATGCCCAATTTTCTGAGGAATTGCCAGACTGATTTCCAGAGTTGTTGTACCAGCTTGCAATCCCACCAACAATGGAGGAGTGTTCCTCTTTCTCTACGTCCTCGTCAGCATCTGCTGTCACCTGAATTTTTGATCTTAGCCATTCTGACTGGTGTGAGGCGGAATCTCAGGGTTGTTTTGATTGGCATTTCCCTTAAAGATGCTGAACAATTTTTTTTTAGGTGCTTCTCAGCCAATCGGTATTCCCCATTTTTTAATAGGGTTATTTGGTTTTCAGGAGTCCAACTTCTTGAGTTCTTTATACATATTGGATATTAACCCCTTATCGGATTTAGGATTGGTAAAGACATGCCGTTTTGTCTTATTGACAGTGTCCTTTGCCTTACAGAAGCTTTGCAATTTTATGAGGTCCCATTTGTAGATTCTTGATCTTACAGCACAGGCCATTGCTGTTTTGTTGAGGAATTTTCCCCCTGTGCCCATATCTTCCAGGCTTTTCCCCACTATCTCCTTTATAAGTTTTGGTTTCTCTGGTTTTATGTGGAGTTTCTTGATCCACTTAGACTTGAGCATTGTTCAAGGAGATAAGAATAGATCAATTCACATTCTTCTCCATGCTAACTGCCCATTGAGCCAGCACCATTTGTTGAAAATGCTGTCTTCTTACCCCATCCAGGGATTCATCCCATAAACAACCACCCAACCCAGACATTATAGCATATGTCAACAAGATTTTGCTGACAGGACTCTGATATAGCTGTCTCTTGTGAGGCTAT
>NW_018392814.1:17983-25066 GCF_900095145.1 Mus pahari | reverse complement strand
CCGATTAGGCCATCTTCTGCTACATATGCAGCTAGAGACAGGAGCTCAGGGAGTACTGGTTAGTTCATATTGTTGTTGCACCTACAGGGTTGCAGCTCCCTACAGCTCCTTGGGTACTTTCTCTAGCTCCTCCATTGGGGGACCTGTGTTCCATCCAATAGCTGACTGTGGGCATCCACTTCTGTGTTTGCCAGGCACTGGCATAGCCCAACAGAGGTTCTTTATTGTTGAGAATAGTAGATGCCTTTAGTCCAAGCTATTGGAAGGCAGAGGAACACGAACCTATGTAAGTTTGAGTTCAGGCTGATGTATAGAATGAGTTCTAGGACTGCCAGACCTACATAGAGAAACCCTGCCTTGAAAAACTCCTCCCAAATCATTTTACTGCATACACACATATGCTTGGCTTGTATTTATGTCTTGTAATCTGTTCATGTCTGGTGCTTGTAGATATTAGAACAGGGTCTTGTGTGTTCCAGAAATGGGGTTACAGATAGCTGTAAGCTACCATGTGTATGTTGGGAATTAAATCCTACTACTATCCTTGAAGAATAGCCAGTGCTCCTAACCACTAAGCCGTCTCACTAATTCTTGTAGACGATCTCAAGTATTCTCAAATTAAACTACAAATTTGAAAACCTTTCCACAGAGCTAGCATCACACTGATAGCAAAGTCAAAAAGATACACAATAAAGAAGAAAATTACAGGCTGGGGGTGGTGGCACATGCTTTTAATCATGCCAAGACTTGAGAGGTAGAGGCAGGTAGAGCTCTGTGAGTTTGAGACCAGCCTGGTCTACAAAATACGTTTGGGAAAGGTAGGGCTTTTTAAAACAGAAAAACCACACACACACACACACACACACACACACACACACACACACACACACTATCTATCTATCTATCATCTATCTATCATCTATCTATCATCTATCTATCTATCTATCTATCTATCTATCTAATTTTTTTCCTGATGAACATTGTCAAATAATTACAGTAAAGTTTTTTTAAAGGCATATTGTAATAAATCAATTTTTATCAATTTAACAAAAAGTGATGAACTTTGAAGAAATAAAAGGATAAAGGCTGCTTAGGTGTTTAGTCTAAAACAGAGAAGTGAATACAGAGTCAGAGGAATTAGTTACACTTGCACTCTTGATATTACTATTATTCATGTATTGACTACAGATTTGTCTTTCAGGTTGACATTTGTCAGTGTGTAATAAAAAGAGGTCCTAAGTTTGCAATACCTTAGTATGGAGCTTATTATACAGTGACCTGGTATAGGATAATTTTCATGAAAGCCTCCATCAAGTACAAAGGAATTAGATTTCTTCAGAATAAAGCGTATATGAAAGAAAAGTATGACGAATTTATGAAATGTCATGATTTCAGAAACAAAGTGATATATTGACACAAATTTGCTGTATTGAATGTCAAATATACAGATATTTCAAAGAGGCAAAATTTCCATATATGACTTGAATCTGTCAGCACATGTAATTGATAGAGGAAATAAATCTTTGTGAAGTACATGTGTCAAATTAATAAAATAGGTGAATGATGGAAGGAGAAGAACTCACAAACAAGAATTTCAAAAGCAAACTAAATAAAGAAAAATGATAGCGAATACAGGAGTTAGACTATAAACACAGCATATCTTTCAACATAAAAAAGGGATTAGTCTAATATGATTCAGTTAGAAAAAAGCCTGTGGCATCAACTACCACATTATAACTATATGTGAGTTTTCAGATGCTGAAGAATAATAAGCCTTCAAATATGTTGTTTAATTTAAGAAACGCAGAAGATAGTCTTTAAGAAGGTTTTTTTCTCCTATGGTGTGTATTGTCCCTGATATAATGAAGTGAGTTCTTTTTTGGCCTTAGTAATATGATGTAGCACTTGGGGACAAAGATGATGCCTAAGAGTGATGTACTGGAAGCCAAGATAGAGAAGACTTCCATAGCCACCATGATCTTCCCCTTGGTACTGTGGTAGACAGGGAGGAAGGTGACCCAGACACTGCAGAACACCAGCATGCTGAAAGCCAGGAACTTGGCTTCATTGAAGGTGTCAGGCAGATTTCTGGACAAGAAAGCCATAAAGTAGCTCCCTAGGGCCAGTGCTCCCAANTATCCCANGGTGCAGTGAAATGCAATAGCTGAGCCTTTGTTGCAAATGATGATGATGTGTCCATGTTCTGAGTAAGTGTCTTTATCAATAAAGGGAGGAGATGTTGTCAGCCAAATTCCAGAAAGAACAACTTGGATCAGGGTACATAAGGGTATAATTAAATTAGGGGCCCTTGATATCAGCAGCCATCTTCTAACTCTTCCTGGAGTAGTGATCTTGAAGGCTATAACTACAGTGATAGTTTTGGCCAACACAGTGGAAAGAGCCACAGTGAAAAGTAATCCAAAAATGTTTTGCTGAAGCACACAGGTGGCTGTGCTAGGATGACCGATGAAGAGCAAGGGACAGAGAAAACAGAGGGTGAGAGTGATGAGCAGGGTGTAACTAAGAGTCAGGTTATTGGCCTTGACAATGGGGGTGTCTCTGTTCTTCAGAAACACCGTAAGAACAACAGCTGTGAATGAGGAAAAGCCCAGAGACATAAAGCTGAGTGTCTTCCCCAAGGGGTCATCATAGGCCAGAAATGTCACAGTTTTCTGTAGGCAGTGTGTCTTCTCTGTGTTTGCATAGTGAGCTTCTTCACACTTCACACACTGATCCATATCTGGCAGAAATGCAATTTATAGTGAGTGCATAGTCTGGTTTCCCCTTTTTTTCCTAAGTCATTTCCTAGCTCCAGCACAGTGCACCATTTTCAGACCATCTTGCTTTGTTTATATTGCAAATATAAAAACATTTTCCAGATAATATTTCTAAACTCAATTTTCCTTTACTTCATGCTAATATAAATTAAACACTCTCAATGCTTCTTCCTCTGTTCTTATACACATGGTACTCTTGCATTTAGTGACACCATTTGATCTGCTTTAGAAGACATCAAAACAGTGAAATACACCACATGAACCTAATTTGGTTCTAATCAAGTAAGTGACTCTAACCAAGCAAGTGAAAGGTCTGTGTGTCAGAAACTTCAAAACTCTGTGGGAATAAATCTAAGAAGACCCCAGAAGATGGGAAGATCTCCTATGTGTATGAATCAGCAGTATTTACATAGCAGAAATAGCCATCTTACCAAAAGCAATCTACAGATTCAACACAATTCATGGAAAACTTAGAATACCCAAGATACAATTTGCAAAACACATGAAACTCAAGAAGGGAGACCAAAGAGTGGATACTCCAATTCTATTTAGAGTGGGGGAACAAAATACCCATGGAAGTATTTACAAAGTTCAGTTGGAAGCTTACAAGCTTAGATGGAAGGGACTATCCTGAGACTGCCCTACCTGCAGATCCATCCCATAAACAACCACAAAACCCAGACACTATTGCATATGTCAACAAGATTTTGCTGACAGGACCCTGATATAGCTATCTCTTGTGAGGCTATGCCAGTGCCTGGCAAATACAGAAGTGGATGCTCACAATCAGCTATTGGATGGAGCACAGGGCCCCCAATGACAGAGCTAGAGAAAGTACTCAAGAAGCTCAAGGGTCTGCAACCCTAGAAGAGGAACAACAATATGAATTAACCAGTACCCCTCAGAGATTGTGTCTCTAGTTGCATATGTAGCAGCGGATGGCCTAGTAGGCCATCAATGGGTGGAGAGTCTCTTGGTTTTGTGAAGATTATCTGTCTAATACATGGTTATTCCAGGTCCAGGACAAGGGAGTGGATGGGTTGGGGGGCAGGGCAGGACGAGTGTATAGGGTACTTTCGGAGAGGAAACTAGGAAAGTGGATAGCATTTGAAATGTAAATGAAGAAAATATCTAATTTAAAAAAAGAACAGTTTGAAAAAAATAAAGTTAGATCAAAAAAACCCAGTAGTCTTCTTTTATACAAATTACAAATGACCTGAGGAAAAAAAAATAGCAAAACAATGTTCTTCAGAATAGTCACAAATAATATAAAATACTTGGGGGTAATTCTAACCAAACAAGTGAAAGAACTGTATGGCAGAAACTTCACGTCTCTCCAGAAAGTAATTGAAGAAGGTCTCTGAAAATGGAGAGAACTTCCATGTTCATGGATTGGTAGGATTAACATAGTCAAAATGGCCATCCTACCAAACTCAATCTACAGATTCAGTACAATCACCATCAAAATCCCAACACTAGTCTTCAAAGACATTGAAAGAGCAATTCTCATTTTCATATGGAAAACCAAAAAAAAAAAAAACCCAGGATAGCAAAAACAATTCTTAACGATAAAAGAACTCTAGAGGAATCACCATCCCTGACTACAAGCTATACCAGAAAGCAACAGTCTTAAAAAACACCATGGTATTGGTACAGAGACAGACAGGTTAATCAATGAAATAGAACTGAAGACCCAGAAATAAAACCAAACATTTAAGGACACATGATTTTTGACAAAGAAGTCAAAAATATACAGTAAAAAGAAAGCATCTTCATTAAATGATGCTGATCTACCTGGCAGACAGTATGTAGAGAATTGAAAATAGGTCTATATTTGTCATCTTGCACAAAGCTCAAGTCCAAGTGGATCAAGGACCTCAACATAAAACAAGATACACTGAATCTAATAGAAGAGAAAGCAGGAAAAAGCCTAGAACTCATGGGCGTGGGGGATAATTTCCTAAAGAGAACTCAAATGGCTCATGCTCTAAGATCAAGAATTGATAAAACTGTCACCTGTTTTTTTCTGACATTTTGAAGGAAGAGTATTATCTTCACTGAAGTGAACTGATCGCAGTTCATTTACACGTTTTCCATTTGCTTAGATATTACTCATGTATGTTTTGTTCATGACTAATATTTACCTGTCTCATTGGAAATCTCATTCTCTGAACAAGGAGTGCAGTTAAAGCAACAGGCAGCCTTGCCCTCCTGGTAGGTTTTCCTGAATCCAGGATGACAGCTCTCACTGCATACAGACTGTGGAATCTGAGAATGGAATGTATAATAGGAAATGGTCAGGTTTTTATGGGATCTCCAATAGAGTGGTTTTGAATGTAGAACCATTAGTTTGTTTATGTCAATTTCTCTAGATACAGACAGTTGAATTGTATTTACTCCTAATGAGTCATTCACAGGCTCATGAGGAAAATGCTTGGCCCCAATATTGTGAACTTGTTAGAAAATTGTGGAATGATTATTAGCCCTGAAACCTAGAATACCCAAGATACAATTTGTAAAACACATGAAACTCAAGAAGAACAAAGACCAAAATGTGGACACTTTGCCCCTTCTTAGACTTGGGAACAAAACTCCCATGGAAGGGGTTACAGAGACAAAGTTTGGAGCTGAGATGAAAGGATGGACCATCCAAAAACTGCCCCACCCAGGGGTCCATCCCATAACCATNCACCAAACACAAACACTATTGCATACTCCAGCAAGATTTTGCTGAAAGGACCCTGATATAGCTGTCTCTTGTGAGGCTGGCCAGTGCCTGGCAAACACAGAAGTGGATGCTCACAGTCAGCTATTGGATGAAACACTGCTTGTGGACGTTGTACATCGTGGTGCGCACTAGGCTCCGCACCACGATGTACAACGTCCACAAGCAGGAGGCCCCTTGGTCTTGCAAACTTTATATGCCCCAGTAAAGGGGAACACCAGGGCCATGAAGGGGGAGTGGGTGGGTAGGTGAGTGGGGAGGGGGTGGTGGAGAGTATAGGGGACTTTGGGGATAGCATTTAAAATGTAAATGAAGTAAATACCTAATAAAATTGGAAAAAATAAAATTGTGGAAAGGTTATGAGGTTAGGCATAGAACTAAATTTTATGTTATTGGCATCATGTCTTGGTATGGTTACAATCCTACTGCTTCTTTACTCCTGGATAAAAAGACAAATAATTTTTCCCATGGTAAAAGTTATTCTTATCAATTTGATAGGTTTTAGAAACATTGTGGAAACAATCTATGGTTGTTTATAGATTAGATTGTGGAGGTAAAAAGATCATCTCTAGTAGTGGGTGACCCTGATTTATTTGCCATGGTTCCTGAATAAATGAAAAGTCAGAAAGAAAGAATGGAAGGAGCAGCACTCAGAAGTCTGTGCACCCTGATTGTTGATGTACTATGAACCATTGTCTCCACCCATAAGAATATACCTTCCATGACACAGCTTCTGGGACAGCAGAAGCGACACAGCTCCTGGGTCAGACCCGTTTCAGGCTCCAGACATCCAGGCACCTTCCCCACCAGAGGAGAGGTGTCGGACCAGGAGGGCTCTCACTGCCTGAGCAGGTGAGGGAGTCATCTTGTGCCCCGGGTTGGTCAGAGACTGGCCTGCGCTGGTGAGTGTACAGACTTCAGAGGCAACACATCTTCTGGGACTGGCCCCGTTTTGGGCCTTCATCTTCAGCCAGGAGGCAGATCTAAATGCCAGAACTCTGTGCACCTTCCCTGCAAGAGGAAGCTTGCCTGTGGAGAGTAGTATGACCACTGAGATTCAGGAGAGAGCTGGACTCCCAGGACTGCTGACAGAGGCTAACAGAATCACAGGAGGAACCAGAGACAACTATAACAACTAATGCCAGTGATTACCAGATGGCGAACGGCAAATGTAAGAATCTTACTAACAGAGACAAAGAACACTGGGCATCATCAGAACCCAGTACACCCACCACAGCAAGTCCTGGATACCCCAATACACCTGAAAAGCAAGACTCAGATTTAAAACCATATCTCATGATGGTAGTAGATTTTTAAGAAGGGCATTAATAAGTCACTTAAGAAAATACAGGAGAACATTGCTAAACAGGTAGAAGCCCTTAAAGAATTACAGGAGAACACTGCTAAACAGGTAGAAGGCCTTAAAGAATTACAGGAAAACACTGCTAAACAAGTAGAAATCCTTAAAGAGCAAACACAAAAATCCCTTAAAGAATTAGAGGAAAACACAACCAAACAGGTGATGGAATTGAACAAAACCATCCAAGACCTAAAAAGGGAAGTAGAAACAATAAAGAAAAC
>NW_018392814.1:5398-17323 GCF_900095145.1 Mus pahari | reverse complement strand
AGAAAAAGCAAGAAAGTAATCCTTCAACAAACCTAAAAGAAGACATCCACAAGAATAGTATGCCAACTCTAACAACAAAAATGACAGGAAGGAATAATTGCTTTTCCTTAATATCTCTTAAATCAATTGACTCAATCTCCCAATAAAAAGGCATAGACTAATAGACTGGCTACACAAAAGGACCCAACATTTTGCTGATTACAGGAAACCCACCTCAGGGAAAAAGACAGACACAACCTCAGAGTGAAAGGTTGGAAAACAATTTTCCAAGCCAACGGTCTGAAGAAACAAGCTAGAGTAGNCATTCTAATATAGAATAAAATTGACTTCCAACCCAAAGTCATCAAAAAAGACAAGAAGGGGCACTTCATACTCATCAAAGGTAAAATCTATCAAGAGGAACTCTCAATTCTGAATATCTATGCTCCAAATACAAGAGCAACCACACTCATTAGACAAACTTTAGTAAAGCTGAAAACACACATTACACCTCACAGAATAATAGTGGGAGACTTCAACACCCCACTCTCACCACTGGAAAGATCCTGGATACAGAAAATAAACAGAGACACAAGGACAATAACAGAAGTTATGAAACAAATGGATTTAATAGATATCTACAGAACATTTCAGCCTAAATCAAAAGGATATACCTTCTTCTCAGCACCACATGGTACCTCCTCCAAAATTGACCATATAACTGGTCACAAAACAGGCCTCCACAGACACAAAATATTGAAATTATCCCATGCATCCTATCAGATCACCACAGACTAAGACTAATCTTCAACAAGAGCATAAATAATAGAAAGCCAATACTCACATGGAAACTGAACAACACTCTACTCAATGATTCCTTGGTCAAGAATGAAATAAAGAAAGAAATTAAAGACTTTTTTGAGATTAATGAAAATGAAGCCACAACATACCCAAACTTTTGGGACACAATGAAGGCAGTCCTAAGAGGAAAATTCATAGCCCTGAGTGCCTCCAAAAAGAAAGTAGAGAGAGCATACACTAGCAGCCCAAAAGTACACCAGAAGCTCTAGAAGAAAAGGAAGCAAATTTACCAAAGAGGAGTAGACTGCAGGAAATAATCAAACTTAGGGCTGAAATCAACCAAGTGGAAACAAAAAGAACTATTCAAAGAATCAACCAAATCAGTATAACTGGTTCTTTGAGAAAATTTACAAAATAGATAAACCCTTAGCCAGACTATCTAAAGGGCACAGGGTCAGTATCCTAATTAACAAAATCAGAAATGAAAAAGGTGACATAACAACAGCCCCTGAGGAAATCCAAAACATCATCAGATCCTACTACAAAAGGCTATAATCAACAAAACTGGAAAACCTGGAGGAAATGGACAACTTCCTAGACAGATACCAGGTACCAAAGTTAAATCAGGATCAGATTAACAATCTAAACAGTCCCATTTCCCCTAAAGAAATAGAAGCAGTCTTCAATAGTCTCCCAATCAAAAAAAGCCCAGGACCAGTTGGGTTTAGTACGGGAGTTCTATCAGCCACCAAACCCAGACACTATTGCATATGCCAGCAAGATTTTGCTGAAGGGACCCTGATAAAGCTGTTTTGTATGAGGCTATGCCAGTGCCTGGAAAATACAGAAGTGGATGCTCACAGTCATCTATAAGATGGAACACAGTGCCCCCAATGCAGAAGCTAGAGAAAGAACCCAAGGTGCTGAAGGCATCTGCAACCCTATAGGTGGAACAACACTATGAACTAACCATTACTCCCAGACTCTCGTGTCTCTAGCTGCATATGTAGCAGAAGTTGGCCTAGTCGGCCATCATTGGGAAGAGAGGCCCCTGGGTCTTGCAAATTTTCTATGCCCCAGTACAGGGGAATGCCAGGGCCAAGAAGTGGGAGTGGGTGGGTAGGAGATTAGGGGGTGGGAGTGGGTATAGGGAACTTTTGGGATAGCATTTGAAATGTAAATAAAACATCTAATAAAAATTGTTAAAAAAATAAAAGAATATAACTTCCTGCAGTGATAGAATATACTCTCCGATGGTGAGCCATTAAAAACCTTCGAATATTTTTTCATTAGGTATCCTTTTTTGCAACAGCAAATCAAACAACTAACACAGTTCCACATTCTCATGCTGCTCTTTTACAGGAACCTAGAACCAAAAGGCCAACTGACCATGGACTGAAAACTTGCAAGCTGGCATCAAAATATATCTTCTGTCAGATGATCTCTGATAGTGATGAAAACCATCCTGAAGAGATTATATATTTAAAATGTTAAATAAATGAACTGATTCCAAAATAATTAGCTCATTCAGCAAAATTAGGTGTTAAGATAACTCTCTTCATTGGTGTTTATCCTAAGTTTTGATGAATGGCTCCTATGTGAGCAATGAAGAGTCTTGACACTCAGAAATAGAATTCTGATTTTTATATACTGGAAAAAACACTGAAGTAACATGCGACCCACCTCTGTCGATCTGGTGGCCCATTGTATCATGTCATGAATTATGGACAAAGTCTGGCCCTCTGGAGCATGTGGAGAAAATGTTCCTACTTTCACATTCAGCCCAAGACCTTTTGGGAAATTCCAAAAGTTGAAAATGTCATACTGTACATGTGATTTCCTTTTCCAGTCCAGAACTACGTTGTCTCCAGCATGATTGATGAATTTGTTCTTTAGAAAAGGGTGAAGCTAAAAGAGATGCATATGCTTGAGTTATATAAAATCCCAAGAAGTTAATCAGAAGCCCAATCAGGAAACATCTCCTGTTGATTTTAATCCCTGATATGAAAAGCACCTTTAACATAGGATCAATACCATCTAACATATGATATCCAAGGATAATGAAAAGATCATTATGGTTCCAAAATGTTAAAATCAGTGTATGGATAAAACTCCCAGCTCATTTGAAAATACAATTCATACCCAATTAAAATTTGAAAATATTTAGGGTTTCACACTGTAAAATGAATGATCTCATGTAGGGGACCAGGCTGAGAGAAACCAGGCCTTCAACAAGCTCCCACCTGAAAGCCAAATGGTCCTTTGATGGGAGCCGAGTCACTCCCTACTTCACAAGGCTGCTTGTGAGAACCAGCTGACCCTTGCCTTGAGCAAACACCTGGGGCTGTTAAGGAGAATCCAGGACTCTGCGATAAGCCATCAGGCATTCCAGAACAGTCGCACCAGGACTCTGAGATTAATCACAAACAATTTCAAGCCTGCAATCAGCATTCCCTCATTTGTCCTTTGCTCTGTTTGTTTTGATCATTCCTCAACCCCTCCCTATTTCTCCTCACTGTGTGCCTTATAACCAGGTGTTCAGCCCTCATTAAACCTCTACAACTCTTTGCCTAGTCTCCCTCCCCTTTCTCGCCTGTTTCTCTTTCAGGCTCGGTCCCCCTCGACCCACTGAATAACTAGGTCCCGCGGGACAGGATAATCTCATGAGTGATCATTTAATTATATAAGCATTTTAGAAGTGTTCAGTTACATTATGACAATCTCTGTCTTTGTCTTTTCTGTTGTGTGAAATCTTTGGGGTAAATGTACTTTTCATATTGAAATTTTTACCTGGAAAATATTGAATGACCCTTAGTTTTGCAACTATATATTGAGTTAAAAGTGGTTCTTCTTTATAGTCTTTTTTTTTTTTGCCAAAATTGTCTAAAATATATATTGCCTAGTTTGAGTGCATTTATAAACCTTTAGAGTGTCATGGTGCTGATGTCACTATATAACTGAAGTGACATTACCTGCCAGGGGAAGAATGCTATCTCTTTTCCTTTTCCATGAGTTTGAAATTGATTGATAATCATCTCATGAAGACTGTGGGCCACAACATAGACAGCATTGTATACATTGTAACTCTCTTCACTCATGGCCATGTCAAATATGTTCCCAGGCAAGAATTCCAAGGAGGCATTAGGTAAACAGTTCTGTGCAATTTTGCAATCTTTCCTAAAAAACGAGCAATTGAAGAATGTGTGCCACAATACATGAAGATAAATATCTTCTGGGTACTTGGACGGATTGGCTGTTTGAATAAAATATGTAAAATTAATAATTTCCTCATTGTGGTGGGAAAAAATAAGAGCCCCATGCAATGAATCTATCATGAAATAATCATCAAATTTGGAATAATCCCAGTGTGAGTTCAGGACCCAGACTTTCCCCATAAGTAAGTTCTGCTTTATATTTACTATTAAGCTTAACAGAGTATCAGAGTCCCCATAAATAATAATCACATTTGATGATGATTCCAGGATCTGTGCCTGATGTTTCCAGGCTTTGGTAAAAAATGAACCCCTGTTGACTAGGATCATTTCCACAAATGCTATGCAGACTCCATTTTTATCCATCTCACTTCTCAAATCTGACAGAATCTGGGCACCTTTGTCATCATCTATGATTAATAACCCCACCCAGGTCCAGTGGAAATGAAACATCAGGGATACAATGCCAGAAGTCAGAGATGTGTCCTTGGGTGCCACCTGGTACAGAGAAGAAAACTGTCTTTGTTCACTCAGGAGACTATCAAAAGGCCCAAAAGTAAGCTGTAGAGAAAAGTAATCAGAAAAAAGAACATTGTCACACAGTTGAACTCAATTATACAGCTAATGTTTGAAGTGTTTGTGACAATCCCGTTTTGCAGGTCAAACTTGACTTCCTATTAGTTTTCCAGAAAAGTACAGAAACAATTCATAGGTTGAATAGTGTGCTGAATCTACTCTACGATTTACCTTCTTTATATTCTAAGCTATAGAAATATAGATGTACCATCAACTGTCTGTATAATTTCCTTATCCATGTAAGTGATTAAATCTCTCTTTTCCATCATAATGTCCTAACATGTCACCAAATAGACTTGATACTATGTCCTATCTTATTACCGTCTCACCTGTGGAAATTTGTAAAGATCCAGCAGTGTCCCTATGTCTTCAGATATTGCCCATGATGGTCCTGTAAGTACAGCAGCTGAATTGCTCTTTCTTGCATTTCTATAGTTAGGATTGGCATGATTGGACCCTGCCAGTGAGCCAAAAATATTGGCTAAAGTGTTTCTTTGACCGTGTGGGACACTGTGGATCTCAAATCCCAGGGATGTGTTGGGCAAAAGAAAGGGGTTGTTATTGATCTCCTCAATGGCAAACATCATGGCCAAAATACATTGATAGTTCCTCAACTTAAACCTGGATGGAAGGTAGAACAATAATTAGGAGGAAGACTCATACCACATACCACATAATATTTGTGTAAGTTAATGTGTAGACTTTTACAGTTTGAGTGCTTTTGTTTCCAAAACTCCATGTTTAAATATCTTACCAGTATTTGGTGGTATTAAAACAATAGTATTCTTTTCTTTTTCCTTATTTTTTATCAAAATAGTTTGTTTTCATACTATATACTCTAATTAGAGTTTTGCCTTCACCAACTTTTCCCAGGTCCTCTGTACATCTCCTACCACCCAAATTCACACCCATTCTTTCTTTCTGTTATCAGAAAACAAAAAGACTTTGAAAATAATAATAAATTAAAATAAAACCTAAGAGACAGAATAGTACTAAATAAATAAGCAAACAAAAGAAAATAATCAAAGAAAAATGACAAGAAGGAGAAACACATAGAGATGTAAAGAAACACTCATTTTCAGATTCAAAAAAACCATAAAATAAAAAAAACCATAATATGTATACAAAAAACAACTTGTAAGGTTAAAAATTTAACCTCTAGAATGCCACTGTTTGTGAACTTTTTTTCCTCTTACTACTGAACTGGCCTTAAGAATAATATATATATATATAATATATATATAACCAATGAGACTCTTTAGAGGAAACAAATTTTAGTATTTGCCATTTTGTTTGGGTTGGGGCTTTTGATATTTTGGAAATAACTTCTGAATTATAGATGGGGGCTTGTTTCCACTTCCTCAGCACCGGTACTCGATCTGTCCTAGAATGGTACATGTCCTGTGCATGATTTCACAGTCCCTGTGAGTTCAGATATCCTGCTGTTTAGGAGCCCTTGTTTCCTCAGTGTTCTCCATTTTCTGTGGCTAGTGTACATTTTCCACCTCCTCTTCTATAGTATTATATGAGCCCTGAGTAGGTTTTATGGATACATCTAGCTTTGTGATAATTTTCTGATGATGTGTGAATGAGTCATAGATGTATGTATATTGAATGCCCTGAGGAGTGATTTTATTTCTATATTACTTTAGCAGATCAATACTATTTGGTTCCCCCATAGGTTCATGGACTATCTAGTTCTAGGTTTTTTGAAACCTGAGCAGTGCTGGGTTCCATCTCAAGGAGGAGTAGACCTTAAATCCCATTAGAAATTGCTTGGTTAGTCCCACAAGCTTTTTGTCACTATTGCCCTATTGTGTATTTGTATCTTGTAGGCACGAAACCATTGTTGATCAGAGGGTTTGCTGGGTTGATTTTTCCATTTTTCCTTTGGTAGAGTGCAGAGTATCTTCCAGTACCAGAAATAACAGTCCATAGGAATAAAGGCACTAGATAGGTTCCTGCTCAACTTCCTCATGTCCAATAAGTTATATTGCTGTTGTTTTCAGCAATAGTGTTTTCCCTTAATTTTATGTACAACAACCAATAGCTTTGGAAGTAGTATGAGTTGTTTGGAAGTTTCCATAGGACTCATCTGGCCAACAACTCAGTTAACCCATTCCACTTGGTGAGAGACCTAGTTGTGGCTTTCTCTCCCCTGCTATTTGATGAATTCATTGAGATTTCTTTCTTTCATTCATACACACACACACACACACACACACACACACACACACGAATCTATCTATCTATCTATCTATCTATCTATCTATCTATCTATCTATCTATCATCTATCTATCTATCTATCTATCTATCTATCTATCTATCTATCANTATCTATCTATCTATCATCTATCTATCTATCTATCTATCTATCTATCTATCTATCTATCATCTATCTATCTATCTATCATCTATCTATCATCTATCTATCTATGTATCTATCTATCTATGTATCTATCTATCTATCTATCTATCTATCTATCTACGTATATCTATATTTAAGAAGCTTTTACTATAGTTAGTTTCCACAGCACTAAAGTTGCCCTTTGTTTTAATTCCTTAGGATGTTGCAGAATCCTGAATGTGGACCTCTTAATAACTTGATCTCCAAAAGGGATTAATTCATTTTCCATGTGCCCATGATGAATTCTGTCCATGAGTTAGGGACAGGTCTTTCAGTTTCTGGTATTCAACTTTCAGTCTGCACAATCACACACACAAAAAATGTTTCTTTCTCAAGCCACCAGTTACTAAGATATTGTTTAACTCATGAAAGGCGAAGTCATTCAACTGAACATCATAGATACCAGTTCTATAATTAATTTTAGTTGAGTTAGGGTTTATGTGATATGTGCACATGATTCTCTGTTCTCTCTCCCTCTTTGTGTGTGTATGCATGTATGCAAATTGATGCTAGACAGAAAAACTTAAAGATGATAGTCATCATCATCCACCTTATTTACTACCAAGGCATTTAGTAGCTCATGGGATAGTGCAGATTCTCTTTCCTGTGTCCCATATTTCACCAAGTGTAACAAACTTACACATGTGCCATGTAATGGCCCCTGATTATTTTAAAAAACAATCTATAGATGTACATTCATTTTTTACATTTTCATTCTAAGCATGTTACCTTTTTATCTATTTGCACATTCATTTAATATTAGTCAGCAGGGCAGAAAATAACATGCTTTAACAGCAAAATTTATACACATGGAGGAATATTATTATAGTTCACAAGAAAAATTTAATATGTATACATTAGTTTCATTAGGTTAATATTTTGTAGTTACTTGATTTGTATGACAAAAAGTTCATCCTCATGTTGACATACTTTAAGTGATTCATAAAAATACAATATTATTTTCTTCATGTTCTTTGGAGCTTTGGATAGAGAGATGAATAACATCTTAAGCTTATAGCAAAACAGTCCTGGCACTTGTATTTATAGAATGACCCACAGAAACCCTGCGTATTTAGTAATCTAGGTTTCTTTTTTCAATGAACAGTACCAATCTAAAACCTGGGAAAATAAGTGCTAAGATATTTATATTAAGAGGAATAGAATTATGGAAATATAGAGTTATTTGGAAGAAACACAGTTAAAACATAGGTGTCTGGACATGTTTCCCATTTTGAGATTCATGTATTTAATGCTTTGAGTTGATTTTCCCTTAGGATGAGAAACTAGGGACAAACCTCATTTTCTGTCTGTTACTTACTAGTTATCCCAGCATCTTATGGAAGACAATGATTTTTGCTTTTTTTGCTTTTTTTTTCCACTTCCATGATGAATCAGGAGGTAGTAATGTTGCTTCATACATTAATTTGACCTATTAATCTGTGAGTAACATCATGTGTATTTTTTCATTATATTTGGTTAGAGACTTTTGTTAGATAGTAAATTGTATCTAGTAGATAGTACCTAATTTTAGATATTATATTTTGGATTATTTCTAACTTTGAGGAAATTAAGATTATAAAATATTAAATATTTATCATTATTTTCTTCTAAAATATGAACACTGGGCTTGAGAAAGTACTCACTAAGGAAAGTGCTTGCTATTTCCACTTGAGGACCTGAGCTTGAACCCCAGTACACATGTATCTCACATGACACACTGGTGGATGCTTTTAGTTATAGTTTAGGAGTCCAACTTCTCTGATAGAGCCTTTATTTTTGTGTAATTGTCAATACTTGGGCCAACATTGATACAAGGGGTAGTGCTGTCCTGTCAATCAGGATTTACTCCAATCACAGAATGGTTCATTACTCCCAGAATGTCTGTCTTAGTTTGCTTTCTGTTCTGATGGCAAAACAAGGACCAAGAGAAACTTGGGGAAGAAAAGAATTATTTTGCTTACATATCTACAAACATGGGGAACAATGACAGGAATCAAGGTAGGAGCCTGTAGACAGGAACCTACCTTGTAGGGACCATGATACAACAAAATTTTCTGGTTTGTTTCTATGAATTGCTTACCTTGATTTCTAATACAGCACAGAACTACTTGTCCAGGGGTAGCACCACACACAGCAGGCTCAGTCCTTACACACCAATCATTAATTGAGAAAGTTTTGTGGAGTCTTTCCAACAGGCCAACCTTATAGAGTAAACCCTCAATGGAGAATGAATGTTTTATATTTGTCTAGATTTATGACCAATCTGCTCAGTGTTCATTTAACTCTTGTACTAGAGTACACATCTTAACATGTTTACTGTTGTAATTCAAAACGCTGATTGTTAAATATGTTTGGTGGTTACTTTTTTTCCTCTGACAGTTTTCAGAGCATCTTCTCACATTGAAAAAGCTGGCCAGCAAGAATGAAGCTCCAGGATATACTTTTGTTTGACTTGTCTGTATGCATTAACTCAAGTGTGCATTTTCTTCTTCACTAAGGTCTTACCATTATGTTCTGGCAGCCTTCAGTGACCCACTCACATAAAATAATATTTTCAAAATGTCTTCAAAATATGAGCATTCTGTCCCAGAACCCTTTTTTTCTCAATCAACCAGTGGTTTGTGAAGCTCCAAATTCAAGAAGATCATTTTAACAGAAAGATATATTAATATAAAATTATTTTTATATTCATAGAGATAAGATGATGCAAGTAAGGACTCTTTTATATAGGACACCACATACACAACAATGCAAAACTCTGTGGTACAATGGATCTCTGTCTTACTGTGAGCACACAGACATAGAAATTGGCATATCCATCTCCTAGGGATCAAGAGCCAAACACACTGGTTTATATCTTCCCCAAAGAGTATTGTCTAAGAAATTTCACCAAAAGGTATTTACGCACAGTGTTGTTTTACTAGGCTTACTTATAAAGTATCTCTGGCAATTAAGAGAATCTAAAAATATATTTCTAAATAAGTACTCAATATATTTATTTGAGTGTTCCAGAATTTCTGTGTAGATCATACTTGCCTTGCAATCATGGGTCCACCTGTCTGTGCCTCACAAATGCTCAAATTAAAGGAATTCACCACTGTGATGGCTATCAAGATAGTTGGCATAGAGCACATGGCTTTTAGAAAGATGTAAAATTAACATGAGTATAATTGAAGAAGCGGATATGTTAAATTTCATAATTTAATCATTGTACATTTCACGTAGCATAAACTATCATCTTCTCCCTCACAAATCGATACAGACTTCATGATGATAAATGAATGTGTATAAATATGAAGTGTAGCTCTATCAATATAAGACTTAAAGAAGCTGGTATAAATGGTTTTAGAACAAAACAGGGAAGATGTGCCATATCTGTAAAATAGAGTGTGAGAATTGATAAATATATGTGTACAGCTAAATGTTTGTGTAATTTTATAACTTAATCATAAAATATCAGACCTGTTGGTGCCATTGCAAGCTGGTACAACCACTCTAGAAATAAGTCTGACAGTTCCTCAGAAAATTGGACATAGTAGTACCGGAAGATCTAGCAATTCCTCTCCTGGGCATATACCCAGAAGATATTCCAACTGGTAATAAGGACGCATGCACCACTATGTTCATAGCAGCCTTATTTATAATAGCCATAAGCTGTAAATGTCATCAATGCGAGGAGAGGCCCTTGGTATTATGAAGATCATATGCCTCAATACAGGGGAATGCCAGGGCCTGGAAGCAGGAGTGGCTTGGTTGGTGAGCAGGGTGGGGGGCTTTGGGGATAGCATTTGAAATGTAAAGGAAGCAAATATCTAAAAAAAAATTAAAAAAATAAAATATTAAACTTATTTAAAGTAAACATTATGTTGTAAAAATTTTTCACGTATTCAATAAACAAATAACTATGTCCTTTAATTAGAAAAATACTGAAAACTGGAAAATATCCACAGAAAAGTAGAAAAAAAACCTTAAAATCTGACTCTTTGTTTTTTCTAATACATAAATCTTCCAAAGTTATTAATATACAAATGCACATATAACTGGTAATAGGCAACTTGGATATACTAAGTCCATGTTAAGATAGCTATATTTTAATTTAGTGTGACATAAATGTACACCAATACACAGTAAAAGAAACTCTTTCATTATTTTGCAGGAAAATTATCTACCATGCTTAAAAGATTCCATAGTGTGCACATGTAGTCCTATCAATCAATCTGCTTTAATTGGGTGGTAGACATAGTCTGTATATTTTGAATCTATGAAACATATATTTACTGTTTATTTTTTAAATTTTGACAGCAAGGAAATTAAATTCAATTAGAAAATTAGACAACACAAAAATATATCATTGAAAACAATCTAGTTGCACTACTTTGGTTCCTTTGTAGTTAAGTATAATTCTGCTGCTACAATAAGAACATGAAATTTAAAGGAAGAAAGACAGAACAATTCCTCTTTCAAATTAAAGTCTCTTACACCTATGTAAAAAATTTTATTAAATGTGTGAAAGCAATTGTGAGCCTTGAAGAGTATATGCGTGTAAGAGCCCCACCCTCTATTAAAAGTATAATCTAAAAATATGTTGCCTAAATCAGACATGTTATTTTTATAGCTTTTATAATTGTAAATTCATTCTGGATTTATTTCTAACTTCATAAGGCACTAAATTACATTTACATAGCACTTTCTTCTTGTATATATTAAAGAAGCCGCAGAGGTCTAATTTTCTAATAATCGTTCTCCTACAGAGCTAACATTGAAAACACACTCACTCACACACTATGAAGAGTTATAGGCATGGCAGACAATTTGGGGGAAATTTTGAGTGTGGGGATTTGAGGAAAATTCCCAAATTACTACTTCTCCTTTGAAAGTACCATATGAATCACCAAGAAGACAGCACTGCAAAGAGATGTAGGAATGGAAGAGAGGAAATGTCTTAAAGT
>NW_018392814.1:0-4573 GCF_900095145.1 Mus pahari | reverse complement strand
TAGTAGATGAAAGGGTAAACAGCAAAAACAGGCCCATGCCAGGCCTGACCAACTCACGATGACCAAGAGTAGTTAGTATACTCTTTAAAACTGGAGACTATCAGTCCTAGCTTTGAATTCCAGGGTCTCCATGAGTCACATAATATTCCTTTTTTATTACAGATACATGTCTGCAACCAATGTTATGTACATGCCTCATTCTTGAAAGTTTGTGTTGCTTTCAGATGAAACTAATGGTTCTTTTGCATTGATTTTCAAAGGATCAACTTCATGTCAATATAGAAATAAAGTGTTCTGTTTGGATCTGAAATTTGACTTTCTGTAATATTCTTATGTCTTCCAAGAATCACTGAAAATACCTGTGGTATTTAAATTCCCTCTAATAATAAAGCACTGAGTCCATGTACGGAATATTCATATCTGAGAACACAGTACCATTAAGAGATACAACAACTTAGAAATTCCTCACCCACAAACAGAGTGAAGCTGTCAGGAGAGAAGGGCTCTGTTTTCTAAAGCACATGGATGAGTTAATTCAGCGATTCTATTTTCTAAGGGCACTGTAGCCACGATGCATGTTAGTGCAAATGACCAAATGAAAACTATGCACAGCATAAGAGTGTGAATCACTGTGTAAAGAATGGCTTCTCTTTGATAGGGACGAAACTGTATTACTGGGCTAGAACACAGGTGAGTACTATTATCCGTCATGCCCTACTCTACTTTAACAGTCTAGCTCAAGCAGCCCTTCCTCCCACTATATCTCCACTCCTTGGCTTGAATAGGTTTTTACTACTACATTTGTCATTCAATTTTTGGTTAACTTTTGCCATTCTGATTGAGGAAAGATGAGTTATCAAAATTCTTTTGATTAGAATTTCCCTAGCAGCTAAGTATGTTTTTTTTTGGGGGAGATTTCCTAGCCGTTTTTTCTTCTTTTTATAACTCTGTACAGGTCCCCAGCCAACTTCTTTGAGCTGGTCATTTGTTATTTTTATTCACTATTTTTTGAGTTCTTTGTATATCCTGGATATAATCCCCAGATGTAAAGCTGGCAAAGATTCTTGACCATCCTGTGGGATCTGTTTTCAGCCTTTTGACTGCTTCTTTAGCTGTGCAGAAACTTTACCTTCATAAAACCCCCCTTCTCAGTGGTTAGCTGTAATTCTTGGGCCCATTCAGTAAGTCCTGCACTGATGCCGTGTGGGATCCTGCCCGTGTTCTTTCTTGCAGTTTTAGTGTTTGAGCTGTATATTTCTCATCGTCTTGGAGTTTCTTTTTGGGTAAGGTGATAGATACTGGTCTAACTTCTGTATTTGGGTATCCAGTTTCTCAGAACCTTTAGTTGAGGATGTCTTTTCTCTTCTCCAGCATATGCTTTTGATATCTTCGTCAAATATGTCAGTCTCATGCCAGGGACATAATTTTATTAATATGGCTCTGTAACTTATTTTAAGATCCGGAACCAGGGGCTGGTGAGATGGCTCAGTGAGTAAGAGCATCAACTGATCTTCCGAAGGTCCTGAGTTCCAATCCCAGCAACCACATGGTGGCTCACAACCATCCGTAAAGAGATCTGATGCCCTCTTCTGGAGTGTCTGAAGACAGCTATAGTGTACTTAGATATAATAAATAAATAAATCGAAAAAAATCCAGAACCATAATTACTTTAGCATTGTTTTTACACCCCCCCACCCCCAGTTATTTGGACTGTCTGAGGTATTTTGGAATTCTATATAAATTTTAGGGTATTTTTTCTCATGTTTCTGTGAAAAAGGAGATGAGGNTTTTCTTTGGGATTANAGTGACAAAATGNCTCCCTCTCTTTATTTCTTTTGTTTAGTTGGGCCAAGGGTCTGTCAATTTCCTTTATCTTCTCAAAGACTGCNGTTAGGTTTGTTTTATGTTTAGACTGTTTTGTTTGTTTCTATTTTGTTGCTTTTTCTCTGTTTCTTGTCATTTCTTGCTGTTCACCGTTTATGCATTTGGTTTGTTCTTATTTTGCCAATGTTTTGAATGGCATCACTAATTCACCCTTTTGTGTTATTTCTGACATTTAAATGTGGGCACAGAGTGTTATCAATTCCTTCCCATTTTACTGGAGTTCAATGTCTAATCTTTACTTTAATATCTATCTTTAAAATATGATGTTTTTCTTATAGAAAGTGGATAGATAAATTTGCTTCTTGTTTTATTAGTTNAGTCTGGTTTTGGTTGGGCAATTGAGGAGAGAGAGATATACATAAAGATACATATTTTTATTTTTATAGTGTTGAAATATTTTCTCTTTCATCACAGTAGATAGTTTTACTGAGTATAATTTTTTTCCTGGCTTTCTCAGTCCCTTATGACCTAGGATGTACTTCTCCAGGCATTTGACAAAAATCCAACACCCATTTATGATAAAAGTCTTGGAAGCACTCGGCCATGTCCGCGGATGTCTCTGTGTTGGAGTCCGGGCCGGAGCCTGAGCCGGGACCGAAGCCCGGACCGGAGTCCTGGCCGGAGCCGGGCCCGGGACCCGGACTGAGGAGGGGACCGAGGCAGGGGTCTGAGCCGAGCCTGTTGTGCCCGGAGCACTTGGAGCCTCTGAGCTGGTCCTGCTTCTCGGAGAGATGGTCGGTATGCGCCACCTGCGCTGGGTTTGGTGGTCTCTGTCACTGGCACCGCATCAGCCAGGCGGAGGAGCACGCGGAGGAGCTGAGAAACAGGATTGTGGACCCGTGTGAGAGGCTGCAGTTACAGAGTGCTGGCATCACCAAGTATATGGCTGAGGTCCTGCAGGGGAAGAACCAGAAAGCCATGTTCATGGCTAGTGCAGCAAGGGACCTGATCATCCAGAGGCTGAGTCTGGTCCGGAGCCTGTGTGAGAGTGAGAAACAGCGGTTACTGGAGCAGGTGCACTGCGAAGAGGAGCGGGCCCACCAGAGTATCCTGACTCAGCGTGCGCACTGGGTGGACGCAGTCCAGAAACTGGACACCCTCCGCACCAACATGGTGGACATGATCACCCACCTGGATGACCTCCAGCTGATTCAGAGGAAACAGGAGATTTTTGAGAGGGCCGAGGAAGCAGAGGGCATTTTGGATCCCCAGGACTAGGAGAAATTAAGCTTTAATGAGAGGTGTGCTTGGAGTCCACTACTGACGCAACTGTGGGCAGCATCGGGTCTCTCTCAGGCGTGGAGGAGTGCTTATCGATGAAAAGACTGTCGGCCCCTTATTACATCTGTCTGAAGATCGAAGGACCCTGACCTTCATTGCCAAGAAGTCCAAGGTCTGCTCAGATGACCCAGAGCGCTTTGACCACTGGCCCAATGCCCTGGCTGCCACTGCCTTCCAGACTGGGCTCCATGCCTGGATAGTGAACGTTAAACACAGTTGTGCTTATAAAGTGGGTGTGGCCTCAGATCAGCTGCCCCGAAAGGGCTCTAGCAATGACTGCCGCCTGGGCCACAATGCCTTCTCCTGGGTCTTCTCCCGCTATGATCAAGAGTTCTGTTTCTCACACAATGGGTACCATGAGCCTCTGCCACTACTTTGGTGCCCAGCACAGCTGGGCATGCTGCCGGACCTGCAGGCAGGAGAGCTGGTCTTCTATGAGCCTGCCTCAGGGACGGTGCTTTATATCCACTGTGCGTCCTTCCCTCCGATTCTCTTCCCCGTCTTTGCTGTGGCCGACCAGCTCATCTCCATCATTCCCGGACCTCTGGCCACAGTGAGACTAGATCCACCTCCCCATCACCCTCGCAGGTCAGGCCATGCTTCTAGGTAGTGTCCTTTTCCTCAATGACGTGAGTGTTCCCCAGGACACCTTCTGGATCGCTGGGGATTTGCTTCAGACTGAGACATAACCTTTCAATGTTTCATCTGTGGGGATCCTGTTTCTTTTCTCTTGGCCTTAGTCTCCCAAACCCACCATGCTTGTGCCCTTTCAAGGGTCTCATTAACCTGTGCCTCTGGCATCCAGCGTGGTACCTGTGCATGGCTAATATATAACAAGGTACAGTGGGATCACATGGCTGGGCAGGCAGGCAACCGGAGAAGCACTGCAGTCCCTCAAAGTGCCTCGCTGCAGAGAAGCTTGGGCTGAACCTTCCCTAGCCTCTCCGTCCAGTAGTTCTTAGTCTCTTGCATCATACACCATGTGAAGAGAATATTTTTTCTCGAATACAAAGGACAACCTGCCAGGCTACTGTTGGCCAGAACACGGTCGTGGGAGTGTGGTGGCCTCCTCCCACATTCTGTCTCCAGGAAACCTGCTTGCAGCACACTTGTTTGGCATCTGTCCCAGGCCCTGAGGCTGAGCTCTAGCATGGACCTACGTGTGAGAAGGGTGACAAACATTCCCCCTCATTGTGCTGCTGAACACCCCATTTCATGACTCTTACGGTGGAGAGCGGCAAGCAAGAAAACCTGAGGGCAAAGGAGAGCTAGCTTTAATAAATGAATGTGCGCATTATTAAAGGTTTCTAAAGACATGGGAAAAAAAATCTTGGAAGGATCAGGAATTCAAGGCCCCTACCTAAACATGATAAAAGCAATCTAAATCTATAGCAAACCAGTAGCCAAC
>NW_018392813.1:5268-6391 GCF_900095145.1 Mus pahari | reverse complement strand
TTGACTATAAACTGGAGCAAAATGAGCAAAGCTGCTGGGTTCTGCTTCTTCCTGTGGCCAGAACATGGCTCTCNTGTTATATTACATTATCTTTAGCTTTCTTTTTTCAAATTCCTTCAATATATAAACTTACATGTCCTGGAATTTCAGACCTGGCCTACACCATTCATATCATTCTCAGCAAACTAATTTTCATATTCTTACTTGGATATCTCATTAATCCTCACTTAAAGCATANCACTGCTTTCCAAATCCAACGTCAAAAAATCCACATTCATCCAGAGAAAAGCATGTTCAGGGCTATCACAGCAATACCCCAATATCTGCTAACAACTTCTGCCTTCGTTAGGGTTTTACTGTTGTTGACAGTCACTAAGATCAAGGCAACTCTTTTTTTTTAACTAATAACTTTATTTACTTATATTTTAAACAATATGTCTCTTCCAGTGCATCACTCCACCTTCACCCCCATCCATCTCTCCTTTAACCCTCCTCTTTGCCTCTATGGAGGTGAACATCTGTCCACTTGCTTACTCCTGCCTCACTGCTAGAGCATCCCACTATTCTGGGGCATCAAACATCCCAGGACCCAGGGCTTCCTTTCACTTTGATATCAGGTAAGTGCATCCTATACCACTATGTATCTGAGCCATGTATTCCTCCATGTAAACTCTTTGTTTGGTTGATTACACTCTATGAGCACTGGGTGAAACAATTTATTGATATTGGTCTTCCTATGGTGTTGCAATCCCCTTAAACTCCTAAAGTCTTTTACCTAGCACTTCCATTGGTGTCTGCAGGTTCAGTCTCTTGGTTGGCTGTCAATGTGTGCTTCTGTATTGATCAAGTACTGGTAGAATCTCTCAGGGAACAACAATAACAGGCTTCTGGCANCAAGTACTTCATACCATCATCAATAGTGTATGGGTCTGGTGCCTGTAGAAGGACTGGATCCTTAGGTGCGGTAGTCACAGAATGCCATTTCCTGCATTCTCTGTTCCAATTTTTGTCCCTGTCTATCTTTGTACAAGAACATTTCTGGGCCAATATTTTTAAGATGGTGATATAATAGGCTGCATGGGATTATTCAATAATCTTGTATCTGTGGGTTGATGCTTGTTTT
>NW_018392813.1:1485-2773 GCF_900095145.1 Mus pahari | reverse complement strand
AATAAATCTAGATTTAGAAACTGCTTCCTGTTCCTTACATATTTCTTTCTGTAGTTATGTTCACATACTATAGGATTTGATGAAGCTTTATATAAATATTACCATCACACTCCTTCCCTTCCCTACCCTCAGTTTTTATTCACAAATCATTGAGATTCCTTTCATCTACCTATTACATTTTAATAACCACTGAGTCCATTTAGATAAGCCAGTGCCTGCCCAATTGGGAATAGCTTCAGTGGGATAATATTTATACTTTTAAGACCTACCTTTGTAAAGAACAGAATTGTATGTTTTCAGGTACCCTTCAAATTCAATATATTCCTTAAAAGATTGATGTTTGTCATTTAAATTTTATTACCTAAATGCATTTTTTCTCTGCACATACAATATTTCTCTGCCTTGACTGACAATATTCTAACACTTTTGAAATTAACTACAATATGAAATGACATTGTAAAAACCTTCTGTGACCCTGATAGTACTCATATTGCACAGATCTGCTTTAATTTGATTATGAGAAATTTAAATTAAAGGAAATATTTTTGCTAAATTTCAGATAATGTATTCTTTAATGTGAATTCTAAATTTACTTTTCTCCATAAAATTCTTTGTACTTTTTAATTCTCTTCAATCATTCTCTGTTGGAGTTTGTGAAATAGATGTTATTACATTTGATAGTGCTCAAAATCACCCAATAATATGTTTTCATAACATTTAAAGCAAGCATGTACTTTCATAGAGAGAACATTCTTGGAAAATGTGAGGGATTTTTGCAAAAAATACTCTGCTATGGAACTTTTTAATATTTTCATAAATACAATGCTTAACATAAAATAGANGCAGCAAAATTTATAAAATACATTATATTGGTATGGTAGTTTGAATATGCTTGGCCCAAAGAATNGCACTATTTTATAGTTGGGCTTTGTTGAAAGAATTCTGTGACTGTGGAAGTGGGATTTAAGCCCTCATCCTAGATACCTGAAANTCAGACATTTCCTAGAAGGTTTTACCTAAATATATAGAACTCTTATTTCTTCCTGGGCCATGCCTGCCTGGATGCTGTCATTCTCGGGATTGAGGATGGTTTACTGAACCTCTGAACCTGTAAGTCAGTCCCAATGAAANGTCCTTATAAAAGTTGATGGTGTAAAGTGATTGTTTACAGCAGTAAAACCCCAACTAAGACATAAGTTAGTACTTANAATGGCATTTTTGTGAAAGGCCTGTCCATGATTTTGGTTGGAAGAATTTGGATTTTGAGATTTTGGATTTGGAAAGAAGA
>NW_018392813.1:0-769 GCF_900095145.1 Mus pahari | reverse complement strand
AACTTCAGTTCAATGTCCATTTACAGAGAAAGTCCAAAGANAGCCAAACTTATGCAGTTATGTAGTTGTAAAACAAAAGCTTAAAATAGAATAAGGGGGAGCAATATTCTAGCCCCTGTAAGCATATGAACTTGGGAGCATTGGCCATGTGGCGCTGGCTTATGAGTCAAAAAGAGAAGGAGACTACCAGAACAATTTATTCTGATTACATGGAGGTATAAATTAGCAATNATCAAGAATAAATCAGCATCACTGAGTTGAAATAGTCTGGGATGTGTTTTCTGAGAGTAAAAAAGCTGTGTTCTAGAGATATCCAATGCTGTACCACAATTTGCAGCTTAACTTGGTGTTAGAGGAAACCGCATATGACTGGNNTTGAAACTATGAAGGCGTAATGAAGAGTAGCTGATGCTTGATCATGTGAGAAGNTGGGAAATGNCATTAGCAAAGGTAAAGCCTCATTTGAGTTTCATGTCAAAGGAATAGAGGGATCATGCAAAAAAGTTGAGGCTTAGCACCATGAATAGAGCCTATGAGNGGCTACTGGTGAAGCCGAGCTGCAGTGCAAGAACCCAGTATACTGCAGATTCCAATAGCATGGTTTGATCACCAAAACCAACAGCAAAAGTAGAATATAGTTAACCAGAACCTAGAGTGCTAGAGCACAGTGTTGGAGAAATAATGTAAGCCCTGTGAAGGAGCCTAGAAAATCATGTGTAGACCCCAGACTTTGGTAGAAGAAGCAATAAGGGTGAAATTGCCTTGAAAA
>NW_018392812.1:12958-30397 GCF_900095145.1 Mus pahari | reverse complement strand
TGTGCACCAAGCAAATCATAATTCAAGACAGTGACTATCTCCCAGCAGGAATCCCAGATGTTGGGAGGCTGAAGCAGGTCTGCTGGGAATTCAAAGGTTCATGGTCTACCGAGTGAGGCCTTGTCTCAAAAACCAACCAAGCACAAGATAATCACTTGAACAATATGGAGGAACAGGCAGGTCAATCCAGTACTCAGGGAGCTCAGACAAGAGGACCTTGATTCCCAGTCCAGCGCAGCTACCACCTGGCAGGTCTAAGAGAGCCTGTACAACACTGTGAGGCCCTGTCTCAACCCTTGAAATTCAACCAGAGAAGCACAGAATACTGGAGGTGAAAGCAGACCTGAATTTTGAATGGAACCCAATGTCCACGTGAAGAGACAAACTCTAGGATGCCCTGTGCAGTCTTATATCTAAAATGTCTCAGAACCAGTTAGGGTGTCCTGGCCCAGGCTAAGGCCTTACCTGATTAGGACCCAGGTGGCAGGTTCAAGAGATCTGAGTGTCTTCTATGGCTCCAATGGCGAACATTTACAGACCATTTCCCTCCAGCCTTTTATCAGCTTCACCACTAACAAAAGCTGCCATCTGAGTGGATGGCTTTGCTCCACCCATTTAATCTTATGTGGAATTTCTTTCTCAGTAGTAACTAATCCAAAGCTCCCTGGGAGAAAGAAGAAATGAACAAACAAAATCCTCACTCTGGGATGGATATCAGGAGTCCATGGTTGAATTCATGTCACAACACTGATTCACTTGCTTAGTTTTTAATTTGTTCAGTTATTTGCTTATTTATATACTTGGCTTGTAATTTACTTCTGTGACAGTGTCTTACTCTGAAGCTAGCATTGATTTGGACTCTCAGCAATTCTTCTTCCCCTTCTTTCTGAGAAGATTACTGTTTTGATCCAGCACAACTGGCTGAATTATATTCACAACTGACCCACATTGTTCTGAGTCTGAATTAGGTCAGGATGTGATATGGGCCAGATGATAGAGAAACTTTTAGAAAAAATATACCGGAAGTTAATATTTCCACAACTGTGAATGTGTTCTGGAGTTCTCAACAAGGCTGAGCCTGATGCTCTGTCAGTCATCAGCTGTGGCAGTTTGCGAAGGCAGAGGCTGGAGGACGCCAGTCAGGTCCATTCAAAGTCTTGAGCTACCCAGCAAGATTGAGGACAGCCTGAGTTAATAGACATCACTTTTTCTTTTTTTTTTTTTAAGATTTATTTATTATTATATCTAAGTACACTGTAGCTGTCTTCAGACACACAAGAAGAGGGTGTCAGATCACATTACAGGTGGTTGTGAGCCACCATGTGGTTGCTAGGATTTGAACTCAGGCCCTTTGGAAGAGCAGTCAGTGCTCTTATCCGCTGAGCCAACTTTATAGCCAGAACATCAATTTTTTAAAAAGATTTATTTATTATATGTAAGTACACTGTAGCTGTCTTCAGACACTCCAGAAGAGGGCGCCGGATCTATTTACGGATGGTTGTGAGTCACCATGTGGTTGCTCGGAATTGAACTCTGAACCTTCGGAAGAGCAGTCAGAGCTCTTAACTGCTGAGCTGAGCCATCTCTCCAGCCCAACATCAATTTTTCTAATCTCATGTAAATCCAAACCAAAACAAAAATAGTAGGTTTTGAGGGAGAAGCTGTCCTTGGTGTCCTAAAGGGTATGGGTGTTGGAGAAAGGATGCCAAACAGGAGGAAATTGTGACTGGGTAGTTAGCAGGATATAGTTAGTGGTTCACACCTCAAATTTTAAAACTTGGAAAGCAGGAGCAAAAGAGTATCTGAATTTACATAGGGTGTTGCTACCTTCTCCGACCAGCAGAAAAAAAGCGACGAAACCCATGTCCTTCTCAAAGCAGTTTATTCAGGAACATAACTATGTGCACTAAAAAGATCCCCTGACCTCTCTTGGCCATCCCCTTTTATACCCTCTAGTCCACTCCCCATCACCCTATTCCACGTAGGCACAGTTCATTGGCACAGGACTATGTTTGTCACCTCATCTGATCTTTCCTCGTAGTACATCTGTGCAGTGCAGTTTAATGGATGTGGCTATCTTGAGGGATATGAGGAAGTCAGTTGTTAGCCATTAGACTTGGCGGCAGTCCCTGGCGCCATCTTGGGGCCGAGGCCAAACCTGCTCCTCACGATAGAGAAGTCTAGTGCAGCCACCTTGAATCACAATGATACTCTATCTCAAAATGAAAAACAAAACAAAACAACTAATTTTTGCTTTTAACAAGGGAGCTGTGTAGCTTGTAAAAAGGCACAATTGGAAATGGTGTTGAAATTAAGCCTAACTACTTAAGTTCATTACAGGAACCCACACTCTTGAGAAAACCTCCCCTGGATGTGCTTCTGCCTCAATGTCTATCTCCCAAGACTGTCCTTCTAAATAAATATATAAGTAAATAGGTGGACTGATCTCAAACTCTCTGTGCTGCCAAGGAGGATCTTGAACTACTCATCCTCCTGCCATAGGGTCTGAAAGCTGGAATTTCAGCTGGGGACCACCACACTCACTGTATAGTGTTTCTTGCAGCCAATGAGACCCAGGGTTCTTGAGTGCTAGCCAAGTAGTCTAAAAAGGAGTTACAAACAATCCTAATTAATTGTTTTGTTTCTTTCATGTGATAAGATACCGTGTATTTGGGGGTTGGAGAGATGGCTCAGCAGTTAAGAGCACTGACTGCTCTTCTGAAGGTCCTGAATTCAAATCCCAGCAACCACATGATGGTTCACAACCATCCATAAGTAGATCTGATTCCCTCTTCTGGGGTGTCTGAAGACAACTACAGTGTACTTACATTAAATCAGTCAATCAATCAATCAATCTTAAAAAAAAAAAAAGATGTCATGTATTCAGGCTGTCTTCAGAATCCTTATGCAGCTAAAACTTGTCTGGGACTCCTTTAGCTTCCAAAATGCTGGCATCACAGGCATGACCTAGCACATCCAGACCTGCTGGGAAAACCAGATGAACCTGTTACTACATCATTCAAGCATTTTCTATTTGATGGTATCACGCTTTCAAAAAGAAAACCCCAAAGCTGGAGAGTAGTCAAGGGCACTGATTTCTCTTGCAGAGGATTCAAATTCAGTTCCCATCACCTAGGTTGATGACTCACAACAACGTATAACTCCACCTCAAGGGGACCTAACATCCTCTTCTGGCCTCTGCTGCCTACTGCACGTATGGGCACACCCTGACATTCAGAAACACACACGTACATGAGTTAAAACTNAACTAGATCTTAACGAAATAGAAAAGGAGAAGCTTCTATTGGTGATACTGGTTTACCTTTAACAGTTTTTTAATTTTGCTTTAGGAGGTTGAGTGTTTTTATCCCTGGTCCCTGGGGCTGGAATTGCAAACTTCTGTGGTTGAGAGCAACCATGTGAATATGGAACTCCCCAGCACCCTATAATCATTTAGCTTTTTATTTTCTTTTGTCTTTTGAGATTTCATTGTGTAGATCTGAAATTCTGTGGAGATAATAGTTTGGCCAGATGTTTGCCAGGAGTATGTAGTGGCTGCTCATAAGTCTTCAGCAGGAGAATTTCTGGAACCCAGCTTCATGTACTTTCCCCCTATAAACTCCCTCAGTTTCCATACCTAATGTTCTCTCAGAATATAGAGGAGCCAGCAGGATGCAGTCTGTTCTTATTCAATACCCCAGACACCAGCTTCACTTCCTCCATGGGATCCTTCTTTCCATCCCTTTCTCAGATCATGATTTCACAGTGATGAGATCAATATCCAGGGCTTCTGGCTTGATAGGCATAACTTTTCTTCCAGGTGTATCAGTACACCTTTAACTTGAGCATGCAGCAGGTACAGTAGGCAGATCTCCAGGTATTCAAGGCTGTCCCTGACTTCATAAGGAATTCCGGGATAGCCAGGGCTATCTGCACAGTTAAAAAAACCAACCAGCCAAACAAACAAACACAAGCAAACAAAAGTACAAAGGGTACTTCCTCAGAGAAATAGCCACAGAGTTGTCTTCCACTACTTAGCGTTCTTTACTCTATCATACAGATTGGATACTCTTGTCATGTGTGTGGGAAGAGTCAGAAAGATACCTCCAGCCATTGCTGCATGCTCCTCAAGCAGTCCCACACACCTAGAAGCCCTCTCTCAGATGGGCTTTAAGACCAAGATTCTCTAGCAGTCTTCCCCTAGAAGTTGGTGTCCTGTTCTTTGACTCCATTCTACTCAAGACAGGATCACATATGATGTACACTTGCCTGGACCTCCTTATTCTGCCCCAGCCGACATTGAACACCCAGTCCCATTGTTTTCACATTGCAAGCCTAAACAACCATGCTTCCATGATCATGTCAATCCAAATGTCAACATTTGTTTTTATTTTACTTCTGTATCTCACTCAAATTGTTAATAGTTTTAATCTGGAGAGACAGAATGTTCTATGTGACAACTTGGGCTACTGTCATCACTGGATAATGGTTGAAGATGGGCTGCATACCTTGTGGGGTATAAAGTTGAACCAGATGGCAGGACATTCCAACCAGAAAATGTTTGCAGCCTCCATTGCTGTAGATGGCTGAAGGCTGCAATGCCTTGTCTGAGATTCTTAAGGCTCTTAAACATCATTTGAGTCACAGGTTCCCTAATAATAACTTATTTCTAGTCCCAAGGGATGAAGGATCAGANTACTGTCCCCTTACCCTGCTCATCCACATGGAGTCCTAGATGGCCCTTGTGTGCAGTGAAAGTCAGAGGGTGACTTTCTTTTTTGTTTTTAATTAATTTATATATTTATTGAACATATGTGAGTACACTGTCACGCTCTTCAGACACACCAGAAGAGGGCACTGGATCTCATTACAGATGGTTGTGAGCCACCATGTGGTTGCTAGGAATTGAACTCAGGACCTCTAGAAGAGCAGTTAGTGCTCCTAGCCGCTAATCCATCTCTCCAGCCCCTAGGATGACTTCCTTTAAGAATGGGTGATCAAAGTATTTCTGGATTTTTCGTTTCCCATTTAGTGGTGGCACGTTTGATGCTATCAGTTCTGTGGACCATCGAGGATTCCATATGGACCAGCAGTGAGGGTTGAGAAATCGTATCCCTCACCTCCTAGGACAGGACGACAGTGGCTGATTAAGGGATGTGTGACTCGAATGGTCCTTAGCAGCCTTAAGGGCTTCAGACTAAGCACTGCAGCCAACAACCATCTACAGTAAAGGAAGCCGCAGTCACATGTGCCACCACTCCCGGCTAAATATGTCTTCCTCTTTCACTCTTTTAAACTTATACACTAGGCAGGGCAGTCGTGGCACATACCTTTAATCCCAGCACTCTGCTTGTGGACGTTGTACATCGTGGTGCGCACTAGGCTCCGCACCACGATGTACAACGTCCACAAGCAGGAAGTTTGTGGCTGCTCAGATATGCTGCAACTCCAGGAAAATGTTCCATTTGCCCTTCTGTGCATCTGCGGGCTCCTCAGGCCAGCATGTGGCTATGGTAGCTGGCTCCACCCCTTAGGTTCAGTCTAGAAGGCTGCTGCTGCCTGGTTTGGGGCTGGATCCATTCTTTGCCCTTCCATGAGAGCCCAGCCTCACCCCTGTGAGTGACTGGTGGGAGCTGAGCCTACCCACCCCAGCTCTGGCTCACACTGCCGCTGCACTTAGCCCCAGCAGCTCTGGGAANTTGCTCACTGGTGGGCTTGTGCACAGAGGCTCTTCTTCCTCTCGCTACCTGCTGCTCCGGTGGCTAGGCTTCCTCTCAAAGGGATTTAGCCTCCCTTTTGCTAGGCTAGGACGCTGCTCTGGGAGGTCTTTGCTTGAACCTGAATACCTGAATCTTTTGTTCTAAGCCTGGGGTTTTAGCTAAATTTTGATTACATGCCTGATACATTGGGCACCATTTGTAACCTTGGGCTCTTCTACCNGTATTCCAGTTCCCGAGTGATGACTCGAAGGCTTATTTATGTATCAATAAATGCTTATGGCCTTTTGCTAGGCTTGCTTTCTGATTAGCTCCTAACTTTCTTAACCTATTTAAACTATTTATTCTATGTTTGCCACATGGCTGGTTAACTCCTCTCAGTGTCATAAGTCCTATTTCCTTCGAGTTTGGGTGGGGAATCTCTATCTCCCAGAGTTCCAATCACTACTGGAGCTCCCACCCTCTACATCCTGCCTTTTGCTAATAGGTCCTTCACTCTTCATTGAAAGGTGATGCTTCATCATAGCACACAGGAGATTATTCCTGTACGCCATGCTAGAAGGCCGGCTTTGTGTGTTATTTGAAGTGAGGATGTGTTGTAGTTTCCTCCTTTTCAATACTGACTTGACCCAGTTTGCAGGTCAGTCAACAGGGTCTGAGAGAGAAAGTGGAGACATATGGGAAAGAGACCTAAGAATGGAGACAACACAGGCTATCTGCTCAAGGATCAAGAATCTAGTCTCGAGTCTCGAGTCTCAGGTCTCCTTTATTGAAAGGCAACTATGGGTACATAAGCACAAGCTGGGGAGTGCAGCAGGAGACACTTAACCACAGGTCCAGGATGTATGGGAGAAAAACAAGATGTTATCAGAGTGTGTTCAGCAGTGGTGGTCTTCTTGCAAAAACATCAGGCTAGGAAAACAAGTCTCTTGTCAGGGTGGTTAAGTACCACCTGTAAGTAAGTAGCCCGAGATGGCTGCAGAGATGATAGCCGCTTTCCCAACACTGACTAATCTGATGGCAAGGAACAGAGAAGAGAAGAGGCCACAGCCTTTGGAGGACTCAGAGATGTGAAGTTGTCTAAACGTGCTCAGATGTGGGAGGACAGTTCACAAGCCTGCCATAATCCGTAAAACCAACAGGATATTTTGAGACCAAAAATGTAATGGGTAGATGGGAAATGAAAAAGGTATTCAGGCAGAGAGTCAGGGGTGAAGACTGAACAGCTGCAGAGGCTGTATCAGGGAGTCTGGAGGTTCTGAACACCAAGACATTTGTTCATGTGGGCCCCACATTGCTCCTTCTGTGCAGCAATAGGTCACTGCTTGTTACTGAATATCGAGAGCTGCCAACCTTGCACTGATGGAGTTTGATTATGATTGTGATATTCATTAGCCTAGAATAATATGACTTGAAAGAGCAGATTTGAAAGGGCAGACTCCAACAGTGTGCTCTGGGAGCTGTCACCCTCACCAGGGGCTTGTAGACCCCTTATCTCTAAGTCAACCCCATCATCATGTGCCACACTAATACCTTGGTTTCTCTCTACATGCCCAAATTTCTGCTTGGAGTCCATTTTCCATCACTCTCTTACATTTCTCACAGTCAGACTTGGAGTTGTCTTGCCCAGTGCCAGAGCCATTGTCAGCTCAGACATCTACACTCCAGAGTTGTCATTTTAAATTATTTGAGAGCTGAGCGTGGTGGCACATGCCTTTAATACCAGCACTCAGGAGGCAGAGGCAGGCAGATTTCTGAGTTCAAGGCCAGCCTGGTCTACAAAGTGAGTTTCAGTACAGCCAGGGCTACACAGAGAAACCTTGTCTCGAAAAATAACAAAAAAAAAATCATTTGAGTTATCTTCCTCTCAAATTGTTCCTGAGAGGGTTGTAGACAGTATGCAGACACCAGAATTGGAAAATTATAGGACAGGGACACTGTATTGTCAGAGTGAGGCTGAAGTCCAGAAGCTCTTAGTTTTAATGAAAATGAGGCCACTGTGACATATTCCTTTCCTGTTTCCAACTCACTTGTGCGGAGATTACCATCATCCACTACTATGCACAGCATGCATGCAATATTTCTGTGGGGCAATGTAGGGCATGTGAGACCTTGTTACCAGACAGATAGGAGAAATAGTAAGGTAGAATGAGCTCAAACACTGCGCTTCTCAGAACTGAGAACAGCAGAAATGGAGCCATTTCCTGCCTACCTCTACCTGCTCTGGAACATGTAACCATGACACCCCACTGAGGACCATGTGGACTGGGTCATATAGCATAAACACCTAGAGTTCTTCTCCATGCTAATGAGGTTATTTAAGTAGCCCTGAGCCCTCAGCTAATGAGCTTCCCTTCCTGGGTATTCCTTCCAATTAAAGGTACATAATTCCTGGTTAACCCAGAAAAAAAAATGTATGCATTCACATCCACCATCAAATAAAAGAATGAACAAGCAAGGATGGTATTTTCATTAAGAATCTCAGCAGGGAAGGTCTTCATTTTAAAGAGCACTTCCTAAATCTCCTGAGGAAGGTCTTCTCATCTTCCAGCTTCTCCCTCTTTGGTACACTCGGCACTCCAAATCAGATTGCCTCTGTTCCTCTCATCTTGGCTTCTCTTCTCCACCTCTCTTTCCCACCCCCATCTCTGCCTGGCATGCAGACACATGGAGGAGGAAGTAGCTGCAGTATGCCGTACCATATTGGCACTACCAATGGTGCTGTTACTGAGAGAAAGCAGACAGAGAACCACTTGCCACTTTGACTTTGCCTTGCCTTCCCCTGGTGGCATGCCAGCAGTGCTCTGAGCTCCCCCAGCAGAGGGCAAGGTGCAGTAAGGCAGAGCAATGTTCTTCTGGGCAGAGCTTGTGTGCCAGTGTCGATGCTCTATTGCCAAACACTCCTGTCTTCAAGCGTTTAGTGCTCGTAATTGAACTCTGTGATCTCTGTTTTTATTTTGGCAAAATTTCCCTAAGCACTTCACTGTGTTCGCTTTGTAGGTAGCATCCAGTAGCAATAAATAATTTGAATCTCATTTCTTACTTCATTGACGTATTTATGAACCTGTAGACCAGTAGCTGCACTGCTTCAATGTCTTTGCTGTCATCTGATACCTGTAAAACAGCTCATTGTAGGGACTATTCATAGGGAAAACTGAGACAGAAGTACTGGGAAAGCACTCTGAGTAACAGTCCTCTTGAATTGGGCTCCTGCTAGAAAGCAGAGCTTGTTACTGTCAACACCATATGCACATCCATATGTCGACTATCTCAGGCAGGAGTGATGGAACTCCCTATCCTCTTTGCCATATTAAAAGAGTTTTGATGTCACATATGGCTCTGTGTCATGTGTGAATAATACCTGTGGAGACCACAATAGAGAACTGTAACTAAGAAGTACAGGTTCAGAATGTTGTAACCCAATTTGTGGGTGCTGAGAATAAATCCAAGGGCCTTTGCTAGAGCACACAGAACTATTGCTCTGGCAATCTCTCAGCCCTGCATCATACTCTTTTCTTTTCTCATTTTGAGACAGTATCTTACCATGCACCCCTGGCCTGGCTGCTGCAATGTGCCAAGCAGACCAGACTGCCCTGCAAGTCAGACCAGACTTCTGTCTTGTAACAGTTTACAGTAACGTGATCTGATCTTTCTTCCACATGCTACTATTTGTCTATTTCCTTTTTTTTCCTTTTTCTGATTTTATTTTTCTGTCATAGAATACGTTCCCCATCACAGCTTCTACTTGCTCCACTCCTCCTGGTCCCCTCTAGTTTCCTTTTTCCCCAGACCCACAACTCATCAGTTTCCACTGAGAAAAGTGCAAGCCTCCCAGAGATAGCAACCAAAAATGGCATAAAAGGATGCAGGGAGAGTAGGCACACATTCTCAGGGCTGGGCAAGGCAAGCCAGTATGAGGAAAGGTGTCCCAAGAATTGGCAAAGGAGTCAGAGATGCCCTTACTCATGTTCTTAGAAGTCAAATTAAAACAAAAACAAAACCCCAAACCAACAACAAGAAGAAAACATAGCATGTATGCAGAGGATGTCATGAAGTCTAACGCAGGCTCTGAGGTTGCCGCTTCAGTCTGTGTAAGCTCCTGTGAGTGATTCTTAGTTGATTCTTGGGCTCTGTTCTCTGGGTGTCCTTGTCTCCGTTGCCTCCTACGATCCTTCCCCACTTCTGCAGGATTCTCAATGTTCTGCCTAATATTTGCAGGTTGTGGGGCTGGTGAGATGGCTCAGTGGGTAAGAGCACCCGACTGCTCTTCCGAAGGTCCGGAGTTCAAATCCCAGCAACCACATGGTGGCTCATAACCATCCATAACAAGATCTGACTCCCTCTTCTGGAGTGTCCGAAGACAGCTACAGTGTACTTACATATAATAAATAAATAAATCTTAAAACAAAACAAAACAACAACAACAAAAAACAAGGGCTGAAGAGACCGCTCAGTGGTTAAGAGCACTGACTGCTCTTCCAAAGGTTCTGAGTTCAGATCCCAGCAACACACAAGGTATCTCACAACCATCTGTAATGGGATATGATGCCCTTTTCTGGTATACACACATACATAAAATAAATATATACATAAAATAAATATATACATTCTGGTGTAATCATATACATAAAATAAATAAATAGATCTAAAAAAATATTTGCAGGTTGTTTCTGCATCTGCTCCTATCAGTTGCCGACGCAAGCCTTTTAAATGACTATTGGGTGGGGTGACCTGGTCCACAGGTCAGTCAATGGGGTCTGTAAAAGAGAGAGTGGGGACTGAGGAGCAAGAGACTCAAAGAATAGAAGCAACACGGGCTACCAAGGGTCAAGTCTCAGGTCTCCTTTATTGAAAGGCAAACACGGGTATATAGGACCCAGCCGGGGAGTGCAGCAGGAGACACTTAACCACAGGTCCAGGATGTATGGGAGAAAAACAGGATGTTATCAGAGTGTGTTCAGCTGTGGTGGGCTGCTTGCAAAAACATCATGCTAGGAAATCAAGTCTCTCGTCAGGGTGGAAAAGTACCACCTGTAAGTAAATAGCCCGCTATGGTTGCTGAGATGATAGCCACTTCCTGCTAAGAGTAGGCTCCCAACAGTAGGGGACAGATCTGCACATAGCTGAATGTCATTAGAAATTATTTCATTGATTTTCTGCCCCTACTAGTCACGTTTTCTTCTACAATAGGTTTCTGGGCTATCAAACTTCCAGTTTCTGGTCATCTAGGCAGGGTAGACCATGAGCTCCCTCTCATGGCCTGGGCCTTAAATTAGACCAGTTATCTGTTGGATACTCCCATAATATTTGAACCACTATTGCCCCAGTACACTTTGAAGGTGGGTCAGGTCAAAGGTTTGTGGATGGCTTGGTGTTCGTGTCCCACCGCTGGACACCTTGCCTGATCACAGAAGATGGCTGGTTCATTACCCTTATCCTCCGTTCCTCCATTCCTAGGAATCCTGCCAGAGTCATTCTCACAGACTCTAGGAAGTTTCCACTGCACTAGGCTTTCCTATTGCCCTCAAATGGTCTCCAGTCCTTGTCCTCTCTAGCTGCACTCTCTCTCTCTCTCTCTCTCTCTCTCTCTCTCTCTCTCTCTCTCTCTCTCTCTCTCTCTCTCTCTCTCTCTCTCTCTCTCTCTCTCTCTCTCTCTCTCTCCCCGTCTGCCACCTGATCCCTCTGGTTTCCATCCTTCCCCATATCAATCCACCTATCTGCCCACCTGTCATCAAGTCTATTCTATTTCTCGTTCTCAGAGAGATACGAGTTCTCCCCCTCCCTCAAGCCCTCCTTCTATTTTGTCTCTCCGAGTGTGTGGACTGTAGTGTGGTTATTATTCACTTACCAACCAGTAGCCAGGTATAAGTGAGTACACAACATGCTTGTCTTACTGTGTCTGGGTTGCCTTGAGGTAATTCAAGATTGTTTTCTAGTTCTATTCATTTGCCTGCAAATTTGCTGATATACTTTTTTTTTAAATTTTTTTTAAGATTTATTTATTATTATATGTAAGTACACTGTAGATGTACCATGTGGTTGCTGGGATTTGAACTCAGGACCTTTGGAGGAGCAATCAGTGCTCTTATCCACTGAGCCATCTTACCAGCCCCCGCTGATGTATGTTTTTTAAGCTAAGTAGTAATATTCTATTGTATAAATGTACCACAGATTCCTTTTCCATCCATTATTTGAGTAGTACCCGTGTTCTTTCCAGTTTCTCAGTATTATGAAGATGTCATGAACATAATTGGGCAAGTGTCCTTGTGGTAGAATGAAGCACCTTTTGGGCATATATATGTCCAAGAATCATATAACTGGGTCTTGATGTAGATTCCTAATTTTCTGAAAAATAGATTTTAAAAAGATGTATTTATTTATTTTGTGCATATGAGTACACCACCATTGCTCTCTTGAGACAAACCAGAAGAAGGTATCAGGCCCCATTACAGATGGTTGTTGAGCCACCATGTGGTTGATGGGTATTGAACTTAGGACCTCTGGAAGAGCAGTAGGTGCTCTTAACTGCTGAGCCATCTCTCCAGCCCCTGAAAAATCTTAATATTAATTCCATAGTGGCTGTACCTGTTTGTATTCTTACTTGCAATGGAGAAAGGTTCTCTTCATTCAACATCCTCGCCAGCATTAGCTGTCACTTTTATCATTTTTCTTAGCCATTCTGACAAGAGTAAGATGAAATCTCAAAATAGTTTTGATTTGTGTTTCTATAAAGGTAGGGATGTTGAGCATCTCCTTAAATTTTTCCTGGCCATTTGAGATTTTTCTTTTGAGAATTTTCTATTTAGATCTGTACCCCATTTTAAACTGGATTATTTGGTTTGTTTATATCTAGTTTTGTGCATTCTCCACATATTGGATATCAGCCTTTTCTATTGAGTGTGAAGTTGTTGTAAATGTTCCCCCATTCTGTAGGCTGTTAACGGTGCCCTTTGCTTTAGAGAAGCTTCTCAGTGTCACGAGGTTCCATTGATTGTCATTCTTAGTGTCTGCTCTAGCAGTGTTCTGTGTAGAATGTTGTCTCCTGTGCCAACGTGGTTAAGCCGATTTCCTATTTTCTCTTCTGTGAGGTTCAGTGTATCTGGTCTTGTGTTGAGGACTGTGATGCACATGGACTTGAGTTTTCTAAAGGGTGATAAATATGGATCTATTTGAATTCTTCCACATGCAGACATCCTGTTTGATTAGCATTGTTTGTCAAACACACCTTCATTTTTCCATTTTGTATTGATAGTTTTTTTTTAATGAAACCCAGTCGTTTATGAGTGGGTGGGTGTTTGTCTTTGTCTTCAATGGAATTCCAGTAATCAGTGAGCTTGTTTTTATGTCAATACCATGCAATTTATATTGCTATAGCTTTGTGGTACATCTATAAATGAAGGACAGTCATAACTCTGGAAGGTCTTTTATTATTCAGAATTGTTTTAACTTTCCTTAATTATTTTGTTTTTCTATATGAAATTGAGTATTGTTTTTTCAAGGTCTATAAAGAATTAATTGTGTTTGAATTTTGATGAGGATTACATTGAACTGTGGACTGCTTTTGGTAGGATGGACTTTTTACTATATTGATCCTGCTGGTCTGTGAGAATTGGAGATCTTTACATCTTTTGCTATGTTCTTCAGTTTCTTCATTCAAAGACTTTAAGTTTCCATCAAACAAGGTTTTGTTCTTGCTTGCTTACTGATAGTCCAAGACATTTTATATTGTTTGTAGCTATTGTAACTGGTGGTGTTTCCCTAATTTCTTTTCCCAGTTTGCTTATCATTTCTGTATAGGAGAGTTACTGATTTATTTAAGTTAATCCTCTATCTAGCCACATTGATGATAGGAGTTTCCTGGTAGAATTTTTAGTATCACTTATGTATATTTTCATATCATGTGCACATAACAATACTTGTCTTCCTAATTTATATTTCCTTGATTTTCTTCAGTTGTCATACTGTTGTTGCTAGTACTATAATACATAGTTTTAAAAAGTTTTGTTTTATATCTTATTTTACTGAGATGCTTTGAGTTTCTCTCCATTAAAATGATAGGTTGCTGTAAATTGGCCTCATTATGTTTAGTTATCTCCCTTGTATCCCTATGCTCTCCAAAACTTTTAACATGAAGGGGTATTGGAAATTGTAAAAGGATTTTTTGACATCTATAAAAAGCCATTTTATTTTCTTTAAGTTTGCTTATATTGTGGAATACATTGTCTGATTTACGATTGTTGAATCATAGCTGGATCTGGGAATCAAACCTTCTTGATCATGGTGGGTCATCTTTTTGATGGGCTTTTGGACTTGGGTTTCCTGTACTTTGTTCTGTGCATTTGGAGTTGTGATTATTATGTGACTGGAGGAATTTCTTTCCTGGTCCAATTTATTTAGCATTCTGTTGACTTCTCGTATGTTTAAGGGAATCCCTTTCTTTAGGTTAGAAAAGTTTTCTTATATGATTTTGTTGAAGATGTTTATTGGCCATTTAAGTAGGGAATCTTCATCATCTTCTATACCTATAATTCTTAGGTTTGATCTTTTCATTGTGTCCTGAATTTCTTGGCTGTTTTCTATTAGGAGCTTTTTGCAGTTTGTATTTTCTTTTGCTGTGTCAGTATCCTTTATGATATCCTCTGTGTCTGAGAGTCTCTCTCTTCCATCTCTTGAGTTCTGTTGGGGTTGCTTGCATCTCCATCTGTGACTCCTGACCTTTTCCTATGTTTTCCATCTCAAGGCTTGTCTCCCTTTGTGATTTCTTTATTGTTTCTCTTTCCATTTTTAGATCCTGGATGGTTTGTCCAATCCCTTCACCTGTTTGATTGCGTTTTTTTGTATTTCCTTAAGTGATTAATTTGCTTCCTCTTTAAGGGCTTTTACCTCTATTCTCCTGTATTTTTTTCCAAATGCATATTATACTTTATTTAAAGTATAGTTTCCTGTTATATAGGTTCATATTAATTTCTTCTTCTTTTTCTTCTTTTTTTCTTCCTTGTCTTCTTCTTTCTTCCTTCTTTCTTTCCTTCCTTTCTCCCTCTCTCTCTCCCTCCTTTCTTTCTTTCTTTCTTTCTTTCTTTCTTTCTTTCTTTCTTTCTTTCTTTTTCTTCTCCTCCTCCTTCACCTCCTCCTCCTCTTGTTTTTTCTCTCTTCCTTCCTTTCTTTCTGTTCTTTTTTAAATACAACAATATTTTTTTCCTTTTTATATTAAAACTTTTTATAACTTTCTTATTGTGGGTTTAGAGTTATGGGCTGGCATCTGCGGCTTCTTAGAGTCTTCAGAAAATCTGTCTAGGCCCTTCAGAATGCTAGAGCTTACATTAAAAGAAGTCAAGGTTACTTTTTTTTTTTGGTTTTTTTGAGACAGTGTTTCTCTGTGTAGCCCTGGCTGTCCTGGAACTCACTCTGTAGACCAGGCTGGCCTCTAACTCAGAAATCTGCCTGCCTCTGCCTCCTGAGTGCTGGGATTAAAGGCATGCACCACCACGCTCGATGGTTACTTCTTATAGGTCCCAACCAGATGTTACTTGCTGTTTTTCCCCTCCAACTCTTAGTAGTCTTTCTTCGACCTGTATGTTTAACGTTTTGATTATTATGTAGTGAGGGCACAACTTTTATGTTTACCTTAAATATGGTTTTATTGCTGTTAAGAGACAGAATAACCATGACAATACTTATAAAGAAAAGCATTTAATTGGCACTGGCTTACAATTCAGAGATTTAGTCTAGTATCATTATAGTGACTAGAATGGTGGCATGCAGGCAGACATTGTGTTATAGAAGTAGTTGAGAGTTCTACATTCAGATCACCATTCCTCTGGAAGATAGTGGAACCATAGGCCTGGCTTCAGTATTTGAAAGCTCCAAGCCTATCCCCAGTTGTTATTTGAGAGAAGGTCACACTAAAGTTGCCCTGGCTGGAACTCACTCTGTAGATTATGCTGGTTCCAAAACCATTGAGTCCTTTGTGCCACATCCTGGAGAGTGATGGGATTAATGGCATGTGCCACACTACCTTGCCTGTAAGACATTTTCAAACCCATCTATTTAACTTTCATTCTTTTCTTTTTATATAGGTTTTTTTGCAGGTTATACCTGAAGAATGTCATGAGTTTTCAAAATGAAATTAAGCTTCTTTTCTTACAAATATGATAACATCTATGTATTAGAGTATTTGACATTTTTTTCTCTTAAGAAACTCTGCACCCAAAAAAAGAAAAAACAAAAAAACAAAAAAAACAAAAAAAACAAAAAAAAAAAGAAACTCTGCACCCATCTCCCTAATGAAAGAAGCAAAATTTTAAGGAAATCCCATTCAGATTTAGTTACAGGGTTTAACACCATGCAATCTGCCTGAAAATAGAGAACAAGGCTCATTAAACCCTTACCACGCTCCATCTCTGCTCCAATTCCTACCCAAACCTGCCTCTGATTGGTTGCTTGTGTCCTACACTGATGATATCTGTGATTATTTTCAATGTGTTCCCTTGTGACATGCAATAACTGTCACTTGCCTGAAAGTCCAGAGATCACTTAGTGCATTACTCTCCAATGCTAAGACTCACTGAATTAACTTAGTAAGTTGACGAACTTTCATTTTTAGACAGGGTCTTGCTCTGTATATTGATTTAAAAATTTGAACTCTCAGCCATCCTCCTGTCTCAGCCTTCCTTCTGCTAGGATTGCTGCTATAAATAACCATACCCGGCTATAAGTATCATCATCATCATCATCATCATCATCATCATCATCATCATCATTATCATCATATGATTTAAAAATTGTTTATTGGGCTGGCGAGGTGACTTAGCGGGTAAGAGCACTGACTCCTCTTCTGAAGGTTTTGAGTTCAAATCCCAGCAACCATATGGTAGCTCACAACTGCCCGTAATGAGACCTGTCTCCCTCTTCTGGTGCATCTGAACTTAGCTAGAGTGTACTTATGTATAATACTAAATAAATCTTTGGGTCAGAGCAAGCAGGGACAGAGTGAGCAGGGTTGACTGGAGCAAGCAAAGGTTCTAAAAATTCAATTCCCAATAACAACATGAAGGCTCACAACCATCCAGTGTACTCACATACATAAAATAAATAAATAAATAAATAAATCTTTAAAAAATTGTTTATTTTTTATATTCCAAGTGTTGCCCCACTTCTCTATCTTCTCTAAAAAGTTCTTCAAACTGTCCCTCTTATCTTTTCCTCTGTGAGGGTGTTCCCCCCCACTTCCCTCTCACCCTCCCCACTTCCACCTCCCATCTCCTGTCCCTTAGGCATCAAGTCTCTACAGGATTAGGTTAGTCCTCTGTCACTGAGGCCAGTCCAGGCAGTCCTCTGTTACCAGTCCATAATGTTTTTTTGGTTGGTGGCTTACTCTCTGGGAGCTCCCTTGCAAGCTCCCTTGCAACCTAGCAACAAAATGCAGTAGAATGTATGGAGAACTGCTGTGGTAGAAGACCAGCTTTATGTGTCAGATCTAGCTAGGGTACGTTTCTGTTTCTTCCTTAGCAATTCCATGTAATCTAATGTGGAAGAAAGGGAGAGAGAGAGAGGGCACCATTTATGGAACTCTCAGACCTACAGAGTTCCTCAGGTATTCTCTTTGCCCCAGCCTGCCCCGATTCCCAAATAGGAGAAGGCTCTTTTGAGACATGCTATGGGCTAAATGGACAGGGAACAGAAAAACTGAGATGGAGCCTCCCAGTCTGAGGTGAGGAGTGAA